>NC_031999.1:875631-909898 GCF_001879085.1 Nicotiana attenuata
CCGTTTCATGGTACAAAGAGGGCATAGTCTTGGGACACCGGGTATCAAAGCAAGCGGATCGAGGGTGGATCGTGCTAAAGTTAATGTGAATAGCAAACTACCACCCCCCACATCAGTCAAGGTTACATCAGGAGCTCTTCTCGGGCATGCCGGTTCTACCGAGAGTTCATCAAAGACCTCTCAAAAATTGCCAACTTCTCTGTAGTTGTGTTTAGAAAAAGATCACCCTTTCATGTTTTCTGATTGTTGCGTCGGTAGCATTCGAGTAGCTGAAAAGATGCTAGTTCACAGCACCCCATCATTGTTGCCCCCGACTGCGGAGCAACCATTTCGAACTCATGTTGTGACGCCAATTTGACTATTGCCCAGTGCGGGCGTGCAGGCAGCGGAAGACCAAGCTAATGCCACCCGAATTTAGTACACTTGAGTGGGGGCCAGTCTGAACTACACTGTGACCTGAAAAGGAGAGATGCTGGGTGTGGTAGTTTCGCATTCGCAAAGTTCAGATTCATATTTTTATGGCTCTAGGTAATTGTATATCACTAATCATGCTTGGCTCTCAGGTCATTGATTGAAAAGAAAGGAGTCCAAACCGTGCCTGATTCGCTTGGGTGCTTGTTATTGCAAGAGTTCGACCTTGGGAATTCGTGACCGTAAGGGCACCGGAGAAAACCAAGTGGCTGATCATCTATCGCGACTCTGAAGGAGCTGAACATCAGTTGGAGGTTAGGGATATTTGGGAAAGTTTTCACAGACGGCAGCTCCGCCACAGCCTTGAGGAAATTGCCATGGTATGCAGACTTTGCAAATTAACTTGGCAGTGGCAAGCGGTATAGTTCCCTATGACCTTTCCTCTGTGCAAAAGAAAAAGTTTTATCGTGACTGCCACATGTATTACTGGGATGGACCTTATCTGTTTAGAATATGTGTTGACAATATGATCCGGAGGTGTGTCCCCAGATAGAACAATCTTCTATTTTGTAGGCATGTCACGCATCGGCATAGGACAGACGTTTTGGAGAAGTCAGGACGGCAACAAAAGTTCTAGAAGCCGGGTTCTACTGGCCAACAGTGTTTAAGGATGCACATCAATAGGTGAAGGGCTGTGATGAATGTCAGCGAACCGGGAACATTTCCCGTCGCCATGAGATGCCCATGAACCCAATTCAAGAGGTTGAAGTGTTCGATGTATGGGGGATAGACTTCATGGGCCCCTTCGTCAGCTCCTTTGGCAATAAGTACATACTTGTTGCTGTAGATTACGTGTCCAAATGGGTGGAAGCTGAAGCACTCCCCACCAATGATGCAAGAGTGGTGGTGTGGTTTTTGAAGAAGAATATATTCACCCCGTTCGGGACCTCGAGAGCTATTATCAGTGACGGAGGCACTCACTTCCGCAATCGAACCTTCGAGAAATTGCTAGCAAAGTATGATGTGCGCCACAAGGTGGCAACCCCATATCATCCTCAGACCAGTAGACAGGTCGAGGAGGCGAATAGAGAGATAAAGAGTGTGCTGACCAAGATTGTGAACGCCACAAGAACTGATTGGCCAAAAAAGCTAGATGATGCACTCTGGGCCTACAAAATCGCTTTCAAAACGCCAATTGGTATGTCACCATATAAGTTGGTGTTCGGGAAGGCCTGTCACTTGCCAGTGGAACTAGAACATAGAGCTTGGTGGGTAATGAAACAGCTAAATCTGGACATTGAGGCTGCAGGAACAAATAGAGTCACAGAATTGCATGAGCTAGACGAGTTCCGATTTCTTGCTTTCGAGAGCACGAGGTTATACAAGGAAAGAATGAAGAGGTTGCACGACAAGAACATTGTTGAGCGAAATTTCAATCCCGGAGACATGGTGTTGCTCTATAACTCACGACTAAGGCTATTTCCGGGTAAACTCAAGTCACGATGGTCTGGACCATTTCGAGTGGTCGAAGGGCTCCCTTCAGGTTCCATAGAGATTGCCTCAGAGAAAGACTCCCATACATTTAGAGTCAATGGGTAAAGATTGAAACCATATGTGGGCATAGATGAAACCAAGGAAGTGTCAGTGATCCATCTGACTGAACCTCAGAGGTCGAGCGAGCCTTAAATGCGCTCATCTGTGTCGTGCCGCGATGTTAAATCAGGCGCTACATGGGAGCAACCCATTGACTTGTTGTAACTGTCGTGACACGACATTAACTAAGGCGCTGGTTGGGAGGCAACCCAATGCGTAGTGATTTTAGTATAGTTAGTATTTGTTATTTTTTATTTTAGTAAGTACTAACCAATGCAGGTAAGCTTGGGCGAGTGATAAGTCCATCAGACGCGGAAGGAACAGGTAAAAAAAGTGGAAAAATTTTGAGGCCCAGGAGCGCGCCCGCGCTACTGGCCGCGCAAATGACCAAACATTCTGCCTCAGCTTTTGGCCCAGGAGCGCGCTCGCGCTAGTGGCCGCGCAAATGACCAAACATTCTGCCTCAGCTTTACGCCCAGGAGCGCGCCTGAGCTAGTGGCCGCGCATATGGCCAAACATTCTATTTCACTAGCGCGGCCGTGCTCGGACCGCTCTACGACCGCGCTAGTGCCGTTCCGCCTAACTTAACATTTTTTTTTATTTTCTTATTTTGCATGTTAATTGTTTTAGTTTGTTTATTCCCCCCATGCCTAAGAACCCCAATGCCTAAGAACCCCAGCCCTAATTCCCATCTTCTCCTAATTCCCCTCTTCTGCATTCCCACATAATCCCAGCCCAAATTCCCCAAGGTTCAAGCCAATCCCTCCACTACTCTTCTTTACTTCTCACAATCTCCTCCCACTGCAGGTAAGGTTTTCTTTTTGCCAATTGTTGTAGATTTTCGTTTAATCTCTTAATTATGTAGTAGTTTTTCCTTTTTTTTAGAAGTAATTTGTAGTGTATGTGTAGTGCTTGTAGGTGGTGATGTTTGTGGGGTTTTATCTCTTAACTTAGTTGGGTGAATTTGGGGAAATTGTGGTGGTAATTGGGTTACAACATGTTTAATTGGGGGTTCATGTATATGATCCCGCAAAGTGTTTGTTTAAATGCCACAGTGAGTGTAAATGGTAATTGTGACCAATTGTGCGGGTGAAGTCTGAGTAACCGCAGTTGAGTCACACTTTTTGTGCTGTGCTAATGCTATTCTTCTTCCAGGTACTATGGCACCCTCCAGGAAATGCTGAACCACCGGTGCTTCATCCAGCGGTCAAGCTGGATCTTCCAGGGCGTGCGGGTCATCTCCTACTCGTCCTTTTGATAGTAACAGATTCGTCTCTGCCAAGGCTCAGGACCATTTTGCTGATAAGGCTCCTAAGAAACCAATACCGGAGAGGGGCATATATATAGGGTCGCTCCAGCTGGGCTGCCCCAACTTGTATAATGAGCTGGTCAAGCGTGGGCTACAAATTTTCTTTGAAGAACCAGATGATGGGAATGTGATGGTTGTGCGCGAATTCTATGCTAATGTTAAAGAACATGTGAATGGTGTAGTAACAGTGCGCAAGAAGGCTGTGGATGCCTCTATCGAGGCTATTCGGAGATTATATCGGTTGCCCACACCTGTGACGGAGATGGAGGATTATTATGAAGCTTATGGCAGAAAATACACTCAGTGGGAGCTATTCTTTGAAACAATTTGTGTACCTGACAAGGAGATTGTATGGATGAAATATGGGAAGAAGTTTCATTCCGCGGCGCTCACCTTTGAAGGGAAGTGCTGGTTGTATGTCATCAACAACCGCCTGATTCCGTCCTCCAACACCACGGAAGTGAATGCTCCTCGAGCCGCTTTAATTTGGTGCGTTATAAATGGTCACAACTTTGACGTGGCCAAGCTTATTCACGAGGAGATGTTTACACGTTGTCCGGTGAAGAGGTATGGTTTCTTCTTCCCTTCCCTAGTCACTATGCTTTTCCGGGCAGCTCAGGTGCCGGAAAATTTGAATGTGGATAGGATAGTGCCGAGAGACTCCAAGTTCCGAGCTGATAAGGTAACTACTGGGAAGGAGCCTGTGGCACCTGGTGGTGATGATAGTGCTGACTTCGATGAATCTGAGGAAGGGGAGGATGAGCAGGAGGAAGTAATGTCCGAGTCACCTGCCCATGAGCAGATTACAGTAGCTGCAGGACCATCTGGGGTTGGTCGGGTTACCCGATTCACAGCCTTAGAGCGGGAGGTGGCAGGGTTGTGTACCTCGATCGCTGACTTAGGTACACGTGTTGATGCGGTGGCCGCCCAGCAGGTTAAATCGGAGAAGAAAATAATGGGCTGGCTGCGAGCTCTGGTTCGTGCATGTCATCTAAACCCGGAGACGGTCTCCGATCAAGATTGATCAATCAGGGAAGTTCCTTTACCTCACTGTTCTTTATTTTGTATGCTATGAGGACATGTCTTCCTTTTAAGTGTGGGGTGGGGGATACTTCAATGTATGTGTATATATGTAAGAACTTGGCTATTTTATGTTTTCTTTGTTTTTCGTGATTATTTTATGTTTTCTTTGTTTTTGTGGTTTTGAGTAGCAGTCAAATTAGGTATGTCGACTTGTCCCGACAACGGATCTCTTACTATGGGGTTCTTGAGGGTCTAAGTCGACGGGAAAATCTCAAAAAAATAATATATGTTGGACTCTTCCTGATGACGGATCCTCTAGTCAGTTTTCTTGAGGGAAGTAAGTCTAAAGAAAATACCAAAAAGTTTTTTTTGTTTTAGGTAGTGTAGTAATACCCCCTTGGTTTTTCTTTAGGCCGCGGTTCTTTTCCAAGGGTTTTGCTTGAACTGGGTGTAGTTAATTTTTTTTTTATTTTATTTCTAGTTTTTAGTTGGTACTTATGGGCTATGAGCTGAAATAGGAAGAGAAGCCCTTAGAGTTGATATACCTGAACAGAGTAGACACTAGAGTGTGACACTTAGTCTCAGTGGTTGACTCTTGTAGAGTGCCTTAAATTGTACGTTTGTAACTGACTTGAGTACTCAAACGAGAGTGTCTTGATAAGCCAATCTGGAGTGAGTCATGTGCCATATGTGTGTGAGTTGTATTGTATTCTATGCTCTGCATTTGATGCCTAGAACTTGCCCCATGTGTTTGCAAAGAGAAATAGTAGCTTTATTCAGTCTTAGAAGTGATATAGGCATTTCTTTGTTAAGCCAGATATATAAAGTAGACCCACCTAAATGCGATACATCATAGTTAACCCCGTTGAGCCTATAAGCCTGTTTCTTTGGCAACCACATTACAAACCTTACCTAATTGTTTGAACGGCCCATCTGTTTGAACCCCTTTACCTCCCATGAGCACTTGAATGGTTATGAAATATGCAAAAGTTAAAGTGTGGGGTGGTGGTTTGGTTTTTGAGTGGAACCAATGAAATAGAGAAAAAGGTGCAGTATTTTGAAAAATAAAAGAATAAGCGCCACTTAAAAGAAAAGAGAAAAGAAAATAAGTAAATGTAGTCCTTGATAAGTGGTGACTTGATACAATTGCACCTAATGGAGTTTGGGATATTATAAATAGAAGTTTGGTGGAATGTCTGGTCTGACATAAGTATGGGTTTGAATGCGAAGGTGATTGTATTAAAAGTGCTTAGGGAGGTTAGTCACTATATCCAAATATATCCTACCCGTCCCTTAGCCTACATTACAACCAAATGAAGTCTTAATTGATCTTAGACTGAATGAGCTCGACTAGTGGAGTAGTACACTACGGGCAAGCCTATGGTGCATCTTTGTGGCATGTGAATGTTCTTTTGGAGAGTGAGCGAATTTTGTCCATCTGAGTTCCTAATTGTTTTTAATCATATTAATTGTGGAACTACTCTCTTGTGTGATGTGAGGGCATGTGATTCACAAAGGAAAGGTAAGTCTTGACTTCTGTATAGAGTATTTTGAGTTAGTGCAAATATTGCATGGTACGAGAGATTCGACTTCTGAGGCAAAGGTTGTTCACTACTAGGTGCAACTTTGGTAAATTGTTCAAGGTGTGATTCGTTAAAGGAAAAGCTTAGGGAAGGAACTTTGACAGAGTGTGGCGGATTGCTCGGGGACTAGCAATGATTTAAGTGTGGGGTATTGATAATAAGCTAGATTCATGTAGTTTGGCGACTATTTATGCCCCAACTTGACTATGCTTCACAGTTCTAGGAAGGTTAAATGTCGATAAAATAGCTCTAATTGTGAATTTCATGTTTTGCAGGAGCAAGTTATGCTTACGAGGACTTAGGCAGTGTTTGGAGCTAAATTAAAGCAAGGGAAGCCCCTCGGAGCTGAGTACGTGTGAAAGAAGAAAGAAAATAAGAGAGAAAATGCTGATTCACTCTAGCGCGGGCCAAGCGCGGCCTTAGCGCGACCGCGCTAGAGCAGAAAAATGGGACAGTATACTATGCCATATGCGCGGCCACTAGCGCAGTTCGAGCGCGACCGCTAGTCAATCCGGAGCGCAGGAAGTTCAGGGGTAAACTTGGAAGTTTGGGGGTAATTCCACTTAACCTATATGAGGTCCAGCTCGCCCAAAAGATATTATAAAGGTTTTTATAGTTTTTGTGAAGGCAAGAAGAGTCAAGAGGCAAGGAGGATAATTCGACATCGAGTTCTACCTTTCTTCCTTTTGTATTTATCATTCATGATGAATGTTGCTATTGTTATTATGAACATGATTATGAGTAGCTAATTATTTAGTCTAGGATTTTGATGGAACCTGTTGAGGGAGGAACTTCTTGTTGTGTTAATATAGTTTGCCCAGTTTAATCTCTATTTGTTCAACTACGTTCTTGTTGTAGTTAATTGATAGGATCCTCAATTAGTTGTGCCTATTTAATACGTATTACTCGGGAGAGAGAGTGCATATTTAGGTAGTTGTTGAACAACACCACTCCCAAAGTATATGAGGAATCAATAACCGAGGGTTTATAGGTGGGATTAAGGATAACGAAACCTTGGGTGCGATCTAAGTGAGCTGTAATAAAAGCTAGCTAGCGTAACTCGTAAGAGTGCGTCTAGTAAATTGTCGTAATTACTCGGGAGAGATTTATGGTAGTAAGAGTGCTCATGATCGATAGAGATGATTAGGAAAATCTATGCGAAACATAACAGGATCAATAGGGGAAATCACAACCTTAGATCCTTCTCTTATTCGTTTACAACTCAGTCATAGTTAGCTTTTAGTTTACTTAACTTTATTCAGTTATAGTTGGTAAAAATATCACTAATTGTTATTCAAAATATATGGGAAGTTGATTACGAAGAATTCAGTGAGTCCAACAAAAGTAATTGGTAGGTTAATTCCCTGTGGGATTCGACTCTAGGCTAAATACCCGGATTATATTTGCAACGACCACTTGTCCTTTTTATAAGGCGTAGTTGGGCGTGATCACATATGATCTGCACTTCCCTTTCTTTTCGTTAAATTATGAATAGTAGGGGTGGGTGTTCGACCAGTTCTGATTGAATATGAAAATTAATTTTTGTTTGGATATTCGGCTTTTGGATTAAATAAATAATAATCCAAATCCAATCCAAATAAGCTCAGATTAGATACTAGGCTCTGTATGGTCTCGGCTATTCTGGGCTCGCCCATAGGCGCTCGGCCACAGTAGGCTTGATATATAACTTACTATCTGATCTGAGGTTGCCCAATAGGGGCCTGCCCATCGATTATAGCTCGATGGTGGTGAAAATACTGTAATACTGTATATATATACTCTCTCCTTTATTGGCTTAAAGAAGACAAAACTAAACTGAATATGAAGTTCTGATAAGGGAGAAAACTATAGCTTCTAAGACTAGGATAATGTACATAAATTTAAGAATAAGAACTTCTCTTTATACCTCGTTATCAAACACATGTAGTTATGGATCATGCCAAAATGAAGGAAAGCTTTAGCCTTAACAAACCTTAACTCCGTTGAGTCCTTAATACATTCCAAGCAATTCTTCAAACCACTCAACTCAATCTACCACAACATAAGGAGATTCAAAATCAGTGATGAGTAAAGGCTAAGTCTGCAACTTAAACTAGTAGCTCGTTTACGTAAATTTGGGCAGCATCTCCCCTGTAACAAGGCCCTCCTCCAATACCATATACCAACAACAATGATAACAACATGTATGCATCATTTCCAACCTTATGTCACGTCCTTAGTTGTGAACTAAGTACACGTGCGACACTTGACAACTTGCTCACGATCTTGCACAGCTTACTCACGTTCTTGCTATGTCAAGTCAACCTTACTACACTCAAGATGGCTAAGAGAATGGTAGAAAGGACACGAGAGAATTGTTAAAGGAAGCTTTGTATTAGAGAGAACTTGAATTGTTTGCTTGGTGAATTACAAATGAATGGTCCCTCTTTATATATTATTCTCCTAGGGGCTAGTGTGTAAATATTAATAGTTACACAAGTCCTTAATATTTACAAGATAAGGTCTTTCTCTAAAACTCTCTACAAACCTAAAAGATTCCAAGGACTTTCCTAGCAAATCCAAAGGGTTCTAGGGTCTTCCTAAGGAGATGTCCATACTTCTCTAGAATCTTCTCACAAATGCTAGCCTTTCTCTTATGTAAGCTTCCACATGGCATTAATATATGCCAAATGGCGCCTGTGTGGCATGATGACATGGCTGGTCATCACACTCTCCCCCACCTAATTTTGCGACGACTGCGGCGCAATGCTGCTGCATAAACTCTCGGATCTTATATTTGAATTGCCATAAGTCTTCATATCGTTCCCACGTGGCTTCCTCCGGTGATTGCCCCTTCCAATGGACGAGGAACATAGTGGTGGCTTTTTGACCTTGTTTTTGCTTGGCGTGGTAATCCATGATAGCCTCAATATCCCGATCATGCAAAGCGGTGATAGTAATAGGCGCTCGACTTGATTGTCCCCTACTCGGATCATCCTTATCTTCATGATATGGCTTAAGCATGCTGGCATGGAAGATATGGTACATCTTAAGATACGATGGCATGTCAAGCTTGTATGAGATCTTGCCTACCTTGGAAGCGATCTTAAATGGCCCCTCATACTTGCGAATCAGATTCTGATGCATGCCCCGCAGTGCCTTGAACAGTCTTGGGTTAAACTTCACCATGACCATGTCCCCAACTCTATATTCTATGGGACTTCACTTACGGTCCACAAACTTTTTCATCGTCTTAGCTGCCTTATCCAAGTAGGACTTAGCAGTGTCAAGCTGCTCCTCCCATCCTTTGGCCATATGATAAGCCTCCAAACTCTTTCCCTCGAACGCAGCTGGTAATGAATGTGGAGTTTGTGGTTGTTGGCCTGTGGCTAGCTCAAATGGTGTCCGCCCCGTGGACTCACTCCACTGCAAGTTATAAGGGAATTAGGAGATGTCTAGGGGCCTTTGCCAATCTTTCTAATGAGCACTTACAAAATGCCTCAAGTAGCATTCGAGTAAGGCATTGACCCGTTCCGTTTGTCCATCCGTCTGTGGGTGGAAACTAGTAGAAAAGTGCAGTTCCGTGCCAAGTATATTGGTAGACAAGTGACGCTCTCCCATGGACGCTCTGCAACTCGCAGTGGCTCCAAAAGTCCTCCGGGCTGTTGTTGTTCAACCTTGTCCTGTTTACAGACAAGACAAGTATGCACATAGCACTCTATGTCATCTCGCATGTGTGGCCAATAGTAGACTGACTCAACCAAGGCCCTAATGCGACATTGGCCTGGATGACCAGCCCACATTGTATCATGACTCTCCCTTATGACCCATCGTCTAATGTCTCCAAACTTAGGCACGTAGATCCGCCGACCTGTGGTAAGTAGTAGGCCGTCTTCTATCCAAAACTGTCTCGTCTTGCCTTGGTTGGCTAACTCGATAAGCTGTTTGGCTGTTGGATCATGTTGCATGCCTTCTTTTATAGCCTCCCGAATGTCCCATCTTGCTGAAGTGATTGCAGCAAGCTCGGCTTTCCGGCTCAAGGCATCGGCTACAACGTTACCTTTTCCCGGCTTGTACTCCAGCGCATAATCAAACTCGGCCAAGAATTCCTGCCACCTGCCTATTTTGGTGTGAGCTTCTTCTGCGTCTGAAAGTAGCTAGTAGCCACATTGTCGATCTTGACCACGAACCTCGGCCCGGGCAGATAATGTTGCCATGTACGAAGGCAATGCACAATGATAGTCATTTCCTTCTCTTGCACCATGTAACGCCGCTCCGTCTTATTTAACTTGCGACTCTCAAATGCTATGGGATATTTATCCTGCATCAGGACACCCCCAATGGCGAAGTCTGAGGCATCTGTGCACACCTCAAATGTCTTGGCAAAGTCAGGTAATGCCAAGACTAGCTCCTCTGTTACAACTGCCTTAAGGTCTTCAAACGCCTTTTGATAATGTTCCGTCCAGACCCATGGTTGTTCTTCTGTAGCAACTCAGTCAATGGTATGTCATTTGCTCAGTAGCCACTGATGAACCGACAAAAGTATTTAACAAGGCCAAGGAAGGATCTCAACTCCGTTACCTTTGTAGGTTCCTCCCACTCCTAGATAGCACGTACCTTAGCCTCGTCCATGCATAGCTCGCCATTGCTAATGACATGGCCCAAGAAGTGCACCTTTGATTATGCGAACTCACATTTCTCCCTCTTGATGTATAGCTCGTTCTCCCGCAAGACTTGAAAAACCTTCCTTAAGTGCTTCATGTGCTCCTCCAAGGTGTTGTTGTAGATGACTATGTCGTCTAGGTAGACTACCACGAACTGATCAAGGTAGGGATGGAAAATCTTGTTCATAAGGGTGCAAAATGTGGCCGGTGCATTGGTTAAGCTGAAGGAAATCACCAACCACTCAAAGGCTCCATATCTCGTCATACATGCTGTCTATGGCTCATCCCTTCTGCAATGCGAACCTGGTAGTAGCCCTTGCGAAGATCCACTTTGGTAAAGTACTTGGCTTGCCCAAGTCAATCGAACAAGTCAGCAATGAGTGGGATTGGGTACTTATTCTTCACTGTGACCTTATTAAGTGCTCGGTAGTCTTTGCACAAGCGCAACGATCCATCGTTCTTCTTCTGGAACAATATTGGTGTGCCGAAAGGTGTCTTTGATGGGCAAATGTGACCAGCATCCAGCAACTCTTTCAATTGCTTCCTGAGCTCCTCTAGCTCGGGCGACTCCATACGATATAGGGCGAATGCGGGTGGCTTAGCACCTGGCTCCAACTCAATCTTCTAATCCACCTCTCGCTTAGGCGGCAAGTGCTTAGGCAACTTCTCGGGCATGACATCTTTGTTTTCCTCAAGAAACTCCTCAATGCAAGGTGGCAGTGTCTTTTGAAAACTCTTGTCTTCCTCTAGACTTGCAATGGTTGCCAAAAATGTCGGCTCTCCCTTCTTGATCCCCTTGACAACCTGCATGGCTGAGAGTTGTGCTTGGATCTGTCCGTGTAGCATAGTCACTGTAGGTACCATGCAAGCTCCTTCTCACTCCATAACCAAGAGACGTTGGAGGTAGGGGTCGATCAAAGTATTACAATGTCTAAAGAACTCTTGCTCCAGTATGATGTCAAAGATATCCATAGCGGTTATGGTAAAGTTTGTCATACCTTTCCAAGTTCCCAATTTGACACCAACTCCATTAGCTACCCCATGAGCATTTTGTTCCTCGGCATTCACGGTCTTGACACAGAGTTGGTTGGAGAAAGCTTCAATTCTAATCTCTATGTGGCAGCCTCAATCACGAAATTATGATTTGCTCCAGTATCCACCATTGCACGAGCGGGCTTGTTGTCGATGGTGAGATCCACGTATTGATTGCCATTCTCGGTAGGTTGGATAGCTTGCTTCATGACAACATCACATAATCCGATCATACCCAACTGTGCGGTTCCCGAACTCTCTCCTTGTGGCTGCTCCTTCCATTCATGGACCATGGCGCTGAGGCTCTTTAGGTCGAGATAGTTCCTGAAGCCGTGCGACCCTTTGCATATGTAGCATCCCTTCTTCTCGGCCTGTGCCTTCTTCTCGGCATAGCCTTGTCGGCCACTCGACTTTTGGAATCTTGAGTCTTGTAGTATTGTTGTTGTATCTCCTTGCCTTTGCCACGGTCTCCCCCACCTTTGACATTGTTAACCTTTAATTCTTTGCCTTTGCCTTGGTCGTGTTTGTCATGCCTGAAACCCATCAATGATTCGGCCTCCACTATGGCTTGGTCTATATCCGCGACTTGCCGGCGTTGCAACTCTTGTTTAGCCCAATTTTGCAACCCGACCATGAAGTGGAACAACAAGTCATCATTGGTCAGGTTGGGGATTTGAAGCATAAGGGTAGTGAACTGCTTGACATAGACACGTATGCTCCCTATTTGCTTCAACTCCCTAAGCTTGCGCCTTGACTTGTACAAGACATTGTTTGGAAAGAACTGTTGCTTGAACTCGACTTTGAACTGATCCCACGTGCTAATAGTACGTAGACCTTTATCCACGCCGGCCATCTTCCTTCTCCACCATAGCATGGCAGTCTCTAGGAGGTACAACACTGCAGTGTTGATCATGGACTCGTCGTCCCTCACTTTGTCATGCCCGAAGTAGTTCTCCAAGTGCCAAAGGAAGTTTTTCACTTCTTGTGCATCACGAACACCTTTGAACACCGGGGGTTTAAGAGCCTCGATCTTGGCCTCCCTCGTCACCACAACATTGTTGGCTGCCTCGGTCATGCCAGCATTGACATGCTCCTCGAGTGACTCTATCTTTTCCTTCATAGCATCGATAGTACTCAAAGCCTCCATGAGTATGCACTCTAAGGTAGTGATGGTTTGCCTTAGTTCTATCTCGGTCTATATAAGTCCCTCCAAGTCAGTCCGGATACTCTCAATCTCTTCAAGAGTGTGCCTCACAAGAACGCTAAGGGTGCCTTCCATCTTCCCTAAGCATTGGCCAAAGATCTCCACGGCGTCCATCCCCGCATTCATCTTCATCACCCACTCTTTATCGAGCGAGACGTCCTCGTGTAGGACCTCCACTTCATCCTCGCTCACCTCAGTGGCAGATGGTTCTTGGGATGTAAGCCCTTCATTTGACACAACCTCGGGTGGCACCTCCTGGCTCTTGTTGGTGGCATTCCACTTTTCGCTATGGCCGTTCTTGCCAGCAGCATCCTGGATGACGTTGCCTTGGGTGTTGGCAACGTTAATTTCTCTGTCGTTCACCATTCCCTTAGTTGCTACCTTTGCTCTAATACCATGTTGTCACGTCCTTAGTTGTTAACTAAGTACACGTGCAGCACTTGACAACTTGCTCACAATCTTGCAAAGCTTGCTCACGTTCTTGCTATGCCAAGTCAACCTTACTACACTCAATATCGCTAAGAGAATGGTAGAAAGAACACAATAGAATTGTTAAAGGAAGCTTTATATTAGAGAGAACTTGAATTGTTTGCTTGATGAATTACAAATGAATGGCCCCTCTTTATATACTAGTCTCCTAGGGGCTAGTGTGTAAATACTAATTATGACACAAGTCCTTAATATTTACAAGATAATGGCTTTCTCTTAAACTCTCTACAAACATAAAAGATTCCAAGGACTTTCCTAGAAAATCCAAAGGGATCTAGGGTCTTCCTAAGGAGATGTCCATACTTCTCTAGAATCTTCTCACAAATGCTAGCCTTCTTCGAATGTAAGCTTCCACATGGCATTAATAAATGGCAAATGGTGCCTATGTGGCATGATGACATGGCGGGTCATCACACTTATCTCCATAACAACATACCACAAAACGAAAAATGTTGGCACGAATGACCAGCCCACCATTCCATCATTATGTGGTGTTTCTCCACACCTTTTCTCCTCCAAAACTCCATAAAACATCAGCACAAGGGGCAAACACGAGTGAACTACAAAACAGTCCACTAAAAGTGAAATAAATCGAACTCACGGCTTCCGATCACCGTCCCGTGAGTTCTAACTATTAGGAAATGAATTTATCAACCTTCCTTGACATTTAAAATCGTAAATACAGAAATTAGGCATTTTCGTAACTATGAAGTACCTTCCAAAACTCAAACTACAAAGAAAAAGAGAGGCGGTATAGCGATACTTACGTCGTCTGGATCGTTCTAATGTTATCGCTTCTTGATTTCGTACCCGGGATGTTAATCTTCTTTGGAACCCTTGTAGAGAGCTTAAGGGTAAGTTTTTGAGGGTTCTATGGTCGTGTTCTATGAAAAATGAGGAGAAAGACGATTTAAAACCCTATATATATCAACTTTTGAAAAGTCAAAGAGGTGCTAGCTTGGCACCCTAGCATTGGCCCTTCTTCTGATGCTTATATCTTCTTATCTAGATGTCGTATGAATGAACGGTTAATAGAGTTAGAAACTAAATTCCAAGACCTTAAATTTGATATATAATATGTCCCAAAAAGACCTCATATAAAACACGAAATGTATTGCTCAAAAAGCTTTAGTGACACACCTACTTGTCACCTATGCAGTCTGCGCAGTCTCGCAAAACTGCAAATATCTCTCTACTAATATGTCCTATCGGCAAACGGTTTAATGCTTTAGAAACTAGACACGTAGATCTTCAATTTTGTAGGTAGATAATCCCCTAATTCCAAGTATATTTGGAGGAAAGATCAGCTACATTTGACCTAAGTTTCACCACATTTATGAATGTAGCTTATGATGACCTTTTCTAACTTTTGTTCCACAACTCGCTTGAATTAAAAACATAACACACATCTATCATACAACTAAAATAACTCATAAATTATCTCCTTATAATTTTAACCACCATATTCTCACCCCAAAAGTACATGTTATAATATTCCCAACTTGTCGACTTTCGACGAAACTTATTTTCTTCAATTCGTTTAGCTTCTAAGCCTTCCAACCCTCTTGGTACTTGGTATTCATGATCTTAAATATTTGTAACCGCCATGGTAACATTATTAATTTACTTTATGTACTTTCAAAAATGATCTAATTTCTAAGCTTACATAAATTGGCTTAAGACGTACTCTTACGTACGAAAACATGGGGTGTAACATCATTCCCCCCTTTGGAACATCCGTCCTCGAATGTTAGCTGATGCGCTTATCAGTCTCATAACCCATATTGTTACAGATATTTTAATATTGTCCTTGCCATCTAGGAAATTATTCTATGAATAAATCAGAAGGTTAGGGCATTACCCCCTTTAGGCCTATTTCTCACACCACGACTTGTTGTCGGAATTCTTCCAATCTCGTAACTGTTGCGACCTTCTATCATGTAGCCTGTACGACTTTGTCCTTGTATGGGCACCTATGCGACTCTTCTGTCCTTTTTCCTCCAGCTTTTAGCCAATCTCTAGGCCTCATTATGGGAACATATACAGAACTATGACAAGTTGTTCCTCCCGGTATATATAGGTGTACTAAAGTTCTTCGCTCGGTACTTTGTTGAAATTACGACTATTGCTATATCTTGTTTCGTAGCCTTGTATATCTATCGTTATGGCTTTACTACATATAGGTAGGTTATACTATACCATAACACTTACTTCGGTTTATTACTATCGTGGTTTGATACCCATCTTCAGGTTACTCTCTCGCTGCTTATCCTATATGTATAAATATAAGTCCTTTAGTTCTTCCCCATTGTTGCTCATCTTAAGAATGACGGCCTAATCTCATCTCATACTTTGGAATTTTGCTTCGCCTATTGTTGATTCACCTTAATGTTAATCTATAATCTACCATTGGGCAACACCCGAACTAAAAAGGCTACGGCCGTCCTAGAGCGGCTCAGAGATGTCCGATACCCATAACCAAAACATAAGGCCTTCAAAATTTCTAAACCGGTTCAAAAGGCTACCCTCAACAAATTGCAATCTAAAATATTCTAAGCACTTTGGGGAAAAGCTTCCGGTCGTACCGAGCCCCCCACGAGTCTTAAGCAAAATAATATCAGGAACGAGGCTTGTTCAAACCTCCGAACAAGACCTAATTATTACATGTTAGGCATTCGATATCTTTGCAATCGTAAAGAAAAAGCAAAAAATCTTGAAATTTGTTGAAGGGAAAAAACCTTGTATATATATATTAAAAGATTTTTACAAAGTCCAAACGGCCTCGACCAAAAAAATACGAAAAAGCAAAAACTTCTACAAGGCATCTAAGCAACCCGGCCCTCACCGGATCCCGCCTCATCATCGGGACCATCGGGGTCTTCTCCGCCCCCGGATCCGCCGAAGCCCTCGCAGTCTTCTTCGTCTTTGGGGTGTTCCAACTTCTTGGCCTCGGCCTCGAGCCCCATAGTAGTTTCGATATCGGTCGATAAATCAAAACCCCAAGCTTGAACCTCCTCGAGGGCCTCCCTTCGGGACTGCCGCTTCACATATTCAACAATGTCTTTCAGGCGTTCCTGGGCTGCCTCAGCATCGGCTCTATACTGAGCCACCATCTCATCGGCATCGGCCTTGATAATTTTTGCCACCGACTTGGCCACTTTAAGCTCCTTGGCAAGGGTCTCCCGATCAGCAACGACCGAGCTCAGTTGAGACTGGAGCTCCTCAAATTTCTGGGACCGTGCATAAGCATTCTCCCTCATCGCTCAAAGTAGGGCCTCCGCCGAGGCCAATTGCATCCGGAAGTTTCCTTTTTCAAGGCCAAACAGTCCATTTTGCCTTTCCACTCTTTGGCCTCAACCTTTATTATATCCATCTCGGCCCGGAGCTGGTCGATCCGATCAATCTTCTGTTGGACCTGCGGGTTCTAACTATTAGTCACCATGTCTAGCTCATCGTCACAAACTTCAAAGATATTTACCTATCCCACCAGGTCAGCGTGTTCTTTCTGAGCCGCGTCCAACTCGGCTCGAAGGCTCTTAGCCTCTTCTTCACGTTACTCGCTGAGAAGTTTGTACATGTCTCTCTTCTCAGCGAGCTCTTTGATTTTGACCTCGAGTTGGTTTAGCTCATATCCATACCAGAGGAAGGTCTCGTGGTGAAGCACCGAGGCCTGCAAATATGAGAAAAAATATTAAGATGACCAATAACCAAAGCTGAAAAATGAAAAGGTTTGGTAACACCTTACCCGGTTCAGCACCTGTTGTGCTTCGTTGAATAGGCATGAGGCATCCAGCTCGTTCATATTTGCTAGGTCTTTTTCGATTACTAGGCATCGGAGGTAACTAGCTACACCGACAGGGGCGGAAAGAACCCGAGCATCCTCCGGAACGGTGATGATAATTGACCGTTTCCGACTAGGATCCGCACTCGAGGCAGGGAAACGGTTGATCGGTCTCGGGCTCGAATTTGACCCACCTGCCCCCGAGGATGAAATTTTCCTCGGTACTTCTAAGTCACCTAATCCAGTGGCGTCCTCCGTGGCAGTGGAGTCCACGCCGTCAAAAAATCTTTGGA
This sequence comes from Nicotiana attenuata, assembly GCF_001879085.1. Classification (NCBI taxonomy): domain Eukaryota; kingdom Viridiplantae; phylum Streptophyta; class Magnoliopsida; order Solanales; family Solanaceae; genus Nicotiana; species Nicotiana attenuata. The sequence continues at coordinate 892,993 of NC_031999.1, forward strand.
GGGGATCACCCACTCCATGGATCCCCTCATTCGATCGCTCCTTCGTCATCCGAGCTTCATCGAACATCGATTCTATGAATGAAGGCGATCCCATTATGTAGATGACACCAGGCAGGGCAGAACCGTCATCTTGAGGGGGCTCGACCTCACTGCTGCATCGGTCTCACGAAGTTGAGAGGGATTGGCCTCCGTTATTTCCCCCTCGGCCGTCACCCGTTCCTCGAGCGCAAACAGCCCATGAGCTAGACAAATATCGTCCTCCTCGGGCTCATCCCTGAGTTGGAGGAGTGTGTTTGAGTCAAGCACTCGGGAACTGGTGCTCTCCTTTGGCTTATGCACCAGCCTTTTTTGCATTTTCTTTTTCTCTAAGCTCAGGGAACTCGGAGTCCTCTTTATTTTCTTCTCTCTGGTCCGTCTCGGAGCAGGCGACTCAACAGGAAAGTCCTCGCCACCAACTAAAGGCCTAATCTTGACGTCCTTAGGCAAACCTGTGAAAGAAAGTAAAGGAAATAAGGACTTGATGTTAAAAGAAGAAGCCTGACACAACCTACTCAAGAAGGGAATCTTACCATGAGAACGGGCCTCCCAACGAACCTTCGAAAGTTTGCTCCACGAGCGCTCAGAGTAGGGCATCTATGAAACGATACCTTCGACCCACTCCTTGAGTCGAGGGACAATATTTGGGACTCGAGCGACGATTGCATCACCACGAGTACCGATAAAGAAAAGAGAAGTAAATATAAAATCAACAGTCAAAGGAAAGTTCTACTTACGTGATGTATTCCAGTTCTGCATTCAGCCAGAATCAACTCTGAAGTCCTCACTCGGAAAAAATGGCCTTGCTAGCCTCAATCCCGGTCCTCGTTGATACTTGAGAACGGGGCCTTGCTAGCCCGGCGTACCACCTTTATCAACCCCCCTCGGAACATTCGGAGAGTGTACAAATGGAGTAGATGATCCACAGTAAACCGGCATGAGTCGACTTTGTCCACAAAAAACACTTAGATATCCTTCGACGTGGGTGGTAATGGCCTCCTCGTGATCGGGGACCACTATGTTTTTATCGGCCCTGTTGCAGTCTTTTCGGACCGTAGGGAGGACCTCTTCGGTAATCGAGCAGATGTATCTCGAGACCTCCTCACACCAACCTTGTACGGAGGAAGGCTTTTCAACCTTGAAATCGTCATTGACCGAGCATCCCTCGGGGATGAACATTTTCAGGGGGGGTTCGGGTACTGGTTCATCAATGGCCACGCTCGGAGCGGTCTTTTCAACCTCAGTGGCCGACCGCGAAGTAGAAGGAACTTCTTTCTAGGGAACGGTTTGGAAGTCTTTGTCATTCCTTCAGCGAGTAAAAATGGAGGAAAATCTGGAAAAGATGAAGAAAGAAAGGAAGTTGAAAGATTAGACTTGTTGGCTTGTGAAGAAGATGGGGTAAATTTTTTTGAAAATGACCTTGAATAACAGGGGTAAAAGTTCTAAAGAGTATTGAAATCCTAAGGATACGAGGGTAGAAGGTTTGATGTAAAGTGAAAATGAACAAAGGAGGGTATTTGTAGGAACTCGCCGACGTTTCACATTCAAGGTTAGCCAACCGGCGGCTGAAATGCATTTAATTCCATACTGACGAGACATTTCGGATGTTTTGTCGTTTCTGTCACGACGTATCAAAGTAGAAATCTGGAGCTTATGTCATTTCTCGTCGTTTACTCTCCGAAAAACGAGGGGACTATCTGTATATGGGTAAAATTGGGCTCGTGACATACCCTGGTCCCCGATATGATAAGCAAAGCTCGAGACATGATAACAAGGGGTCGAAATCGAGGCAAAGTTCTCATCAAGTCGGAGTCCGGGGGCATAATGCCCACTCTCGAGAATATCAGGGTCATGGTTCGGGATCGGTCCTAGGCTTGAATAACTTCAAAGAACGTTGTCAGGTAATCAAGCACGACAAACAGAAGGCCATGATATCCGTGACTGGCCAGATATCACGTCGGGGATCTTGGCACGTATCGGTAGGAAACCGGCAATCAGTTAATTAGAAGATTTTTTAGCTTTTATAAGAAGTGTACCTAGAGTGAGACTCTCCTACTATATAAAAGAGTCTGATGATTCATAACAGACATGGTATTACGCATTTCAAGGCAATATATTATTATTTTTCTCTGTTATTAGCTCGTTTCTTGTTCATCAGTGCGGGCCATAGTGAGCCCGGATCGAGGGTGAACATTTCACTAAGGCTGAAACTATCCTACGCGTGTGGTTTCAATTTATTTTTATCTTTACTTGTCCAATCTAATCCAATTTATTGCTTTGTGTCAAATTAATCCGCGTATCCTTAAAACCACTTACAAATTCAATTGTTATCCGATTTTGAGGATAAACAAGTATCTTTTCCTTTAAATTTGCTTTTTTCTTTTTTGATTCGTTATCAATAGGAAAAGGAAAGAAAAATTGCTTGACTAGGGTTTATGGCCTTATGGGAAGAGATCTTATCTGCAGACAGAGAATTGTGCAACCCCCATTCCTGAGATCACAGCAAGAAGTCAACTGTATCCAAATCCAAACCTACTAGCTAAGGTACAAGCGGTGAATTAAGATCAATGAATTTCAATCATTGCAACTATATGTATGAAAACTGTATTGAGCATTGACCACTCCTACACCCATTCATGTCCCACTACTCTACTACTGCCTCGTCTTTAAACATTAGTTGTTTCGTTTTGAGTCTATACATATATTTGTTTAAGTTGTAAGGAGATGTCAGATCTTCGTACGTTCGGCTTCAGCAACAACAATAATATTTTTTTCAATAGGATCTTAGCTTGGAAACTCTTTCCTACATATGCAACTATACAATGTATAGAAGTACTTTTCTTTTCCTTTAAACGTTTTTACCTAATTTATTACTCTCTCAGTCCCTCGTTATAGGAACTTATTTTTGTAATCTGTTTGAAAAAGAGTGACCCTTTCTAAATTTGAAAATAATTTAACTTTAACTTTTAATTTTAATTTACCTCAATGAGAAATTTTTATATCCACTCAAATATTATGGCATGTCCAAGACCGCAAGTTTCAACATAAGTCTATTTGTACATATGTATAACTTGTTTAAAATTATAAATTTTAAAAGTTTTCATTTTTCTTTTAAATTTTGTGGTCGGTCAAATATATAGGTACATATAAATTGCAACATGTGGCGTAATTTTATGTTGTACACTAAGGAAAATGAACCTTTACAACTGTGTTTACGAGTCCTCACTCTTTGTGATATTCTGCTAATGAAGGTTACAGATTCGGTCAAGAGGAAGAAACTTATAACATCGTAGCCGTTCATGGTTATTTTGGCCGATTGATCTTACAATATGCTAGTTTCAACAACTCTCGTTCGTTACACTTCTTCCTAGCTGCTTGGCCTGTAGTAGGTATCTGGTTTACCACTTTACGTATCAACACTATGGCTTTCAACCTAAATGATTTCAATTTCAACCAATCTGTAGTTGACAATCAAGTTCGTGTAATTAATACTTGGGCTGATATCATTAACCGTGCTAACCTTGGTATGGAAGTTATGCATGAACGTAATGCTCACAACTTCCCTCTAGACCTAGCAGCTATCGAAGCTCCATCTACAAATGGATAAGATCCTAGTCTTGTCTGTAGGAGGTTTTGAAAAGAAAGGAGCAATAATCATTTTCTTGTTCTATCAAGAGGGTGCTATTACACCTTTTTTTTTCATTTTATTTATTTACTAGTATTTTACTTACATAGACTTTTTTGTTTACATTATAAAAGAAGAAGGAGAGGTTAGTTGCTTGCATTTATTCATTATTAAGTATTCTATTTTGATTTTGTATTTATTTAAATTGTAGAAATATCACTTGTTTCTCTTCTTGCTAATGTTACTATTTGATTTTTATTTCAAAAAAAAAAAAATCAAATTTTACTTCATATTCTTATCTTTGAAATAATAATATCATTGAAATAAGAAGAAGAGAAATATTCAAACTTGAATCTTTTGTATTCTAATTTAAATAATGTAAAAACGGAATGTAAGTGTAACGACCCGACCGGTCGTTTTACTTTCTAGAACTCCGTTCCCCTAAATAAGACTTTACGTACTTGCTTTAACTGATTTATGACTTGCGGGGATGTTTGGTTCGGGTTTTGGAAGAGTTTAGGTTGAATTGGAACACTTGGTTCCTTAAGGTTGGCTTAAAAAGGCCAAGTTTGACTTCGAACAACATTTCTAGTAAACGGAGCCGAACTCGTATTTTGACGGTCCAGGAGGGTCCGTAGTAAAATATGGGACTTGGGCGTATGCCCGGAATCGAATTCCGAGGTCCCTAGCCCGAGTAATGAATTTTTGTTAAAAATTATTAAGCTGAAAATCTAAGGATTTAAAGAAATTGAATAATGTTTGATCATGTTGGTATCGGGGCCTTATGTTGGTTTCGGAGCCCGGTACAGGTCCAATATAACATTTAAGTCATATCTGTGAAATTTTGTGAGAAATGGGACTGATTTGACGTGATTCGGACGTCCGGTTGTAAAAAATAGGAACTTTAAATGTTCTTAAGGATTTCATGCATTTTGGTATTAAATCCGTAGTTTTAGATGTTATTTTGGCTATTTGATTGCTCGAGCAAGTTTGTACGATGTTGTCGGACTTGTGTGAGTATTCAGAGTGGAGCCCCGAGGGCTCGGGTGAGTTTCAGACGTGGGTTGGGAGTGAAAAACACCCCAGTTTTCTGGTGTTTCTGGGCAGAGTTGCAGGTCTCGCAAATGCGAGGAAATGTTCGCATTTGCATTTGTGATGAAGCCTGGGCTGGGGCAGTGGTCGCATTTGCGATATTTTGTTCGCATTTGCAAATGCAGCAGGGTCTGCATTTGCGACCCTTCCTTCGCATTTGCAATCATTGCAGGGGTCAACCAGGTTCGCAATTGCGATGGTTTTGTCACAATTGCGACCTTCGCATTTGCGAAGCTGATGTTGCAAATGCGACATCACAGACGTGGACACAACTTTTAAAAACGGGACTTAGGCTATTTATTTCATTTCACTTCTACACTTGGGTGACTTAGGAGCTTCCAAAGAGGGGATTTCAACCTAGCATTGTGAGGTAAGTTATTAACACTTAATGTGAGTTTAATACTTGGGTTTTGGGTAGATTAAAACATAGAAATTAGTGGAAATTATGGGATTAGAGCAAAACCTAGGATTTTGATAAAAACAAGATTTAACCACGAAATTTGTTATGGAATGGAGTAACAATCATATATTCTTGATCCTTAGGTTATGGGTAACAACTTTCTTCAAAAATTTTCGGAATCCGGGCACGTGGTCCCGGGGTTGAATTTTAGGAATCTTGTAATTTGGGTTATGCAATCACTCTAATGGTTGGGATATGAACTTTTAAGCCTATATTGATTAGTTTTTATGTTATTTGAATAGTTTTGGAGTGTTTGGCGCCAACTTGAGGATTTGGGCATAAGCTTAGACCGGAAAGTAGACTGTGAAGCAAGGTAAGTCTCTTTTCTAACCTTGTAAGAGGAAATCTCCCCATAGGCAAACTTAATTAATATGTGATTTGATTGTGGTGGGGGGAGGGGGGAGGGAGGCTATGTACGCACGAAGTGACGAGAGTTCGTACGTGGCTACTATCCTGTTATACCGGGTAGTTCTAGGCTTACACCATGCTTTGTGGGTATTGTTATATGATTATAAATTATTGAATTGCATTGATTGAAACCTCGTTGAGAATGTTATGTTTCCAAGGATTTCAAGTAAATAATTATTTGAAAAGAATTAAAGAAACATTTAAGTTGTATTTATACTTAACCGCGCAAATATATTCCACGAGCGGGGTGATTATTTCACTCTCATGGGAGCGGGCCGTTCGCCTCGGTAGGTTGGTAATTGTAAATATATGGTTCGGGCCATTCGACCCTCGACAGTGCATAATTTACTTGTATGTTGGATCGGGCCGAACGTCCTCGGTGGAAATTTTGTGATAATGGAACCGGAACCTCTTATAATCCGTATGATTTATTGTTTGAAAGACCACTTGTTTTAAAAGAATGAAATGCTTAGATTTATTAATTGATGACAGGATTTTCAGTATTATTTCTTATTTGGACTTGTTTCTATCTATGTACTTCGTGAATTGGAATCTTGAACTTCATATTATCACATTATTGACCCTAGCAAGTGTCAAGTCGACCACTCGTCACTACTTCTTCGAGGTTAAACTAGATACTTACTGGGTACATATTGTTTATGTACTCATACTACGCTTCTGAACTTAATTGTACAGGGTCTGAGGTAGGTGCATCTAGCTACCCGTCTGGTGCGCATTCTTGATAGTTGGCCGAGATTCCACGGTGAGCTGCTCCTTTCCGATGCCGTTCAGCAGCATGATGGAGTCTCTCTTGCGTTTTTGACTGTCTATTCTATTTCAGGCAGTAGGATAGATATATTCTTTTGTATATTCTACTAGATGTCCATATACTTGTGACACCAGGTCTTGGCACACACATAAGCAGACTATTCTTTTGGAATGTAATCACTTAATTATGACATTATTTGGTCACTTCAGTTTCAAATTGCCTAAACTATTCATTATTATTGAATGTTATAAATTTAATCAAAGTAAATGTTGGAAATGTTTTAGTAACATAAATGGAACCCACTAGTTGGTTAAGTTTGGCTTGCCTAAACTCGATGTTGGGCGCCATCACGACCTAGATTGAAAATTGGGTCGTTACAGTAAGTAGGCGAGAAGAAGAACTTTTTTGTCTTGGTTCTAATTTAACTAAACAAGTCCGAACTAATTGAATACTTGTGTCAGAAATTCCTCGGATCGGTTTGCCATTTCCATAAAGGATATAATTGACAATTCGAAGTTGCACATTATCCCTTTCCTACAATGGATCCGGTGAAAAAAGGATTGCTAAATTTATACCGTCTGTTATTTCATATGTGACGACAGGTCGAACTAAAACAAAAAACTTTTTCTTGCTAGGTGTAATCCGTTGGACATAGATCCAATTTTTCACTTTTTTGGATTCCTTGAAATTTCTCTTTCCTGTTCCTGGTGGTATCAAAACGCCGGTATGTCGGGATATCTTATCTGTTTGACTGTCTCTCCAGGAAAATGGATATCTCCAGAAAAGATTTTAAGTTCAATTCGTTTTTTTTTCTCTCCGCCCGGACCAACCCACCGACTCGGCTTCTTAGATTTAAGGTGATTTGTGTATCTACCCCAACAATACTATCTACCCCAAGGATATGGGCTCGTGTAAGTAGGAAACAAAAAATATCTATTATAGTTCTATCATCAACTATGGGTTTGAATCTAAGAGAAATTCTTGAGAATGTTCGCTATCCTGAAATTTTTTTGTCTTTTCTGAGTGATAAGGAGAGAAAAAAAAATTAGGTAAAAAAAAATGCCATTTTGGATTTTTATCAATAATTTTCTTGTGTAGGTGGTGATCCGGTATTTTTTAAATCCTTATGTAATTAAGGAACTACAAAAAAATTCTTTCAACAAAGATATGAATTATGAAGGATTGGTCGACGAAATATGAACCGAAGACTGAACCTTGATATACCCCAGAACAATACATTTTTGTTTTGGCAGCCGCCGATTGGAATGGGTGCACTTGACGATATGAGTCATTTGAAAAATAAACGTATTCGTTCTGTAGCAGATCTTTTACAAGATCAATTCGGATTATTAGCTGGTGGATGTAGTGATGATATTTGCAGTAACTATATTAATGTAATTTGTTCCATGCTTTGCAGGCCTGCAGCAAAGGGACAACACGTGCTTGACTCCAATAACCTCTGATGAACATCTGCCATTCTCAATCCCATCATAATTCAGAAGATAGGAAGCAAGATATATAGCAGATACATTGAACTGCCAGCCAAACCCAAAATTCATTACCATCTTTTCGGATAAAAAGATAAAAGATCTTGTGCAGTACTTGCTCAAAATATTGGAACATGAGACATCCAACTATTATTGGTTTACATCATGCCAGAGAAGAAATTAAAATTAACAATAATATGGTCCAGAAAGCATTCAATCAAAACGTGCAATAGCATACATTGACATATGTTGGAATGTTTGGGTAGTAGTTCGAATTCGTTTGGCAGTTGTTGATTGGATATTCTAACATGCCGGCACGCCAATGCATGAGATTGGTGACTGTGACAACAACTGAATACTACGCACAAGCTAACGTTTATAAGTAGGTTTTTATTGAGAAAGCATACATATTAAGTACATGTTTAGCTTGTCTGTTTTTGTTATCTGTCCTATCCCAGCATGTGGATATTTTTAAAACTATTTAAGTGACTGTTCCTTTTCACATGAATATCATGCCAGGACTTCAAAAGTGGTGTCCTTTTGAAGGATTGGACTACTACCTAATTTCAAGATTAAATTGTTTGAGTAAGATATCTTAGGTTGCATCCTTGAATGTTACTCTCGTCGTTCCAATTTATGTGAACCTGTTTGACTGGGCACGGAGTTTAAGAAAAAAATGAAAACTTTTGGAATTTGTGGTCCTAAACATGTTAAAATGGGATCCAGAGTATTTGTGTGATTATAAAAGCTTCTCATTAATGGTAGAATTGAAAGTATAAGCTAAATTGTTTCCAAATTTAGAAAGGGTTCATTCTTTCTGGAACGTACCAAAAAGGAAATAGGTTCACATAAATTGGAACGAAGGGAGTAATGTTTTCCAGTGCTGCATATCGGAGGCGGAGCCAGGATTTCAAGCTTATGCGTTCGGAATTCTAATCGTTTTAAGTTATTGGGTTCTAAATTAATAATTTATACATATTCAATGGAATTTTTTAAATAAATACAAGGTTTGAACCAAAGCTATTGGGTTCGGCCGAACCCGCTGACAACACTCTAGCTCCGCCCCTGCTGCATATTATGCGGTATAATTATCATAATTGTAGTGAGAAAAAAAAACTGTTGATTCTTCAAATAATGGCTGAATATATTAGACAGCCCCTTCAACTTGTTCACTGCATTAAAATCTGGTGTTGTTAAGGCAAGGGTGTCCCGCAATAGAAGATGAAGGAGAAAGAAAGAGATTAATAAAAGTAAAAAGTTTATGCCTTTTCATGCTCTTAAAGAGGTGAACTACACGTACAGTGCCATGTCAACAAACTATATCCAATTGGTACATTTTCAAGTTGCAATTAGGTCTTTAATAAGCTGGCCATCATGAGTTTAGCTCAAATGGCTAGATGAAAATTCCGACCTAATTTAGGAGCGTCAAATAATAATACTTTAATAGACATTTTTTTTTTGTCATAAGGGTGCAGGATATTAATGTATCAAAATTGAATTAACTTCTTTTGATAATTTTCTTGTATTGTTTTCCTTTTATATTCCAATATTCGTCTGTACGGAAAGGTTGATATGGGACCTACAAGGACCCTTTAATTAGGAAATGAATTTCTTGTTCTTCGGATTCTCAAATAATTTTCATTAAAAAATTTTAGCGTTAGAAAGTGGACAGATAGGAAGGCGTGATATTTCGTAGTTGCCGTACAGTCAAGTCGTACACGGAAAGCACCGACCCCTCCTCCAATAAAAATAATAATAATTTAAAGAAAAAAAAGAGGCAAAAGAAAGAGACAATCGGACGTGACGTGAAAATCCACGAAGTGGGCCCATGATCCAGCCCTTTGGGCCTTCTTTTGCGTCATTTACGCTGCTTTTTACGTACCACGCAAAGATGCCTTTTCTAGAGGCCAACGTTTTTTTCCTTCCAAATTCTGTTTTCCCCCCTTTTTATATCTGATATCTTTTATTATGTCCCTAAGTTAACTGTCTCAAATTAACTGTCCAGTTCTTTTATTCTATGTTTATTGTGTCCACTTCCATAAACCTCTTACATAAAAAAAACAAAAAAAAAAACTCTTACATTAATATATAGTTGTGGACCAACAAATTAAGACGCAAGGGTACCAGAATGCTGATTGAATTTTCCGTTTATTCAAAACCTATGAGGATCAAGGAAACATAGAATTCATCCTTCAGGAATATCCAAATAAACTCATTAATTAGTTAATCTTAAGAACCTCACACATACACAGTCGGCAGTACACCCCAAAAATGGAATGAGTGATTTTTGATATCTGAAAGAGAATATATATATATATATATATATATATCCATCTTGGAGTTAGCTAAAGTCTGAACTACTTTATTGAAGAGAGGTTTTAGTAGAAATAAATTAAAGGCAATGAGATAGAAACCACAAAGGATAAAAAGCAGATTGATAAGGCTGAAGATGAAGCCTTGCGCTCTTGAACAAACGATACGTATCGAACATCGCACTTTGTTCCCTGCGTTTTTTATCTAATTTGAGGAGCAAAAGTAAAGTTGACGTTCTCAAATATCCTACACTTTGGCCCGACAGACGACTTTCTTTTCCAAAATATATAGCATTACAAGTAATATATAGTCTATGCTGTATTGGGAAAAATTGAATTTACATATTAAAGAGGTATGAAGATGACGTGTCGTGACACATAGACTGGTCAAAGATATACAACTGACAAGGGGGCACGAGTTGCAATAGATACGAGCAGAAAGCAAAAAAAGAGGCACGAGCAGTTATTCAAAAAGAGGCAACGCTCGTACCTGTTCAAGTCATTTAAGCCCAAGAATCAAAGAGAATGAATCTTACAGCACACGAGAGTCCAGATACAGTATTTAATAAGCATTAAATACCAAAAACGTTAGAGAATCTGTATTAAATATAATGATTATGTAATGTAGCATTTAATGTCTTTAATATCTTTAATTGCCAATAATAGCCTTATTATGGCGTAGGCAAAACGTATATTTCCAAGGTACCTATAAAAGGGAGATAACTGATCAATTGTAGGGACACGAAACACCATCTGAATATACATTGGTTTACTTGTTTTTCTTGATTATATTCTTGCTATCCAAATTGCTTTCTTTTATACACTCTTTCGATTATCAGTAACTCGCGTTCTTCTAAATTATAGCTTTAATCGAAATTCTATTTTTTTGTTAAACAAATTGGTTCTGTTACCGGAAATCTGATAATCTATTTTTTCTTAACCTTGTCTATTTCGTTACATCAACGATTATGTCAAATGTTAACGATAACACCCAGGGAAACCAAGGAAACCATCAACTCCAAGGGGACCCACAAGATATTCACACTCCGATCCCTTCTCCACAAAGCTCGCCTCGGCGGTCTCGAGAAGGAACTCCTGATGGATCTCATTCAAATGCAAATACTCAATTTAACAACGATGAAGCTATCAATGAAGCCTTACAGAAGTTGATCGCTCAACAGGTCAATAAAGCTCTTGAAGCCTTTGCCAGCCAATTACCTGCTGCACCATCAACACCAGTTCTAAATACCAACACTTTGAAAAACCCTCGTTCTGGGCTTGTTAATTCTGACAGTGGTGGAATCCCCAGTGAATCACGAGAGGGAGAACCAGGTAACATAGTTAATTCGGATTTACAAAGTTTAGTTCTAACATTGCAGAAACAGCTTAAGGAGCAAAGTGACCGCATAGAGCAAATACCTGGGGTGCCCCCCGTGATCAAAGGGATAGATGTGGATAAATATTCGCAACAACCCTGGAAGCCAAGTGCTGCTCCCCTCCCAATTCCAAAAAAATTAAAATGCCTGATATTCCAAAATATGATGGAACAACTGATCCACGAGACCACGTGACTGCATTCACAACAGGCGTCAAAGGCAATGACTTGACCAAACAGGAGATTGAATCTGTATTGGTCAAGAAATTCGGTGAAACACTACTAAGGGTGCATTAACATGGTATTCTCTTTTACCCGAAAATTCTATAAATTTTTTGCTGAGCTTGCAGATTCTTTTGTCAAAGCACACTGGGGAGCTCAGAAAGTTGAAAAACGAATAGAGGATATTTTCAAAATCAAGCAAGGGGATTCAAAATTGCTCAGAGAGTTTGTAGACAGATTCCAACGGGAAAGAATGACGTTACCACGCGTACCTGACAATTGGGCAGCTATAGCATTCACAAGTAACTTGAATGAAAAAAGTTCAGAAGCTACGAGGCGACTCAAGGAGAGTCTTCGTGAATTCCCAGCAACGACATGGAATGACGTTTATAACAGGTATAGCACAAAGCTGACGATTGAAGAAGATACTATTTCACGACATCAAAAAGAAGAAAAGGTAAGTTCGAGACGGTCAGAAACCGAAAAAAGGTCCGGTAAAAACAGGTACGAGCCATATATGGGACCTGCGGGAAAAGACTCACGGTCAAAGCAGAATGATTAGAGGTACGATCACAGATCGAGGAATAGAGAGTCGGGCTCATCTTCAAGATTTGGGAATGGTCGAAGCACACGTGAGTCACGAGATGATGATAGAAACTTAAAGGCAAGGTTTGGTGGTTATAATTTCAATGTGAGCACTTCCAAACTCGTGGCTGTCTTGAGAAGCATGGGAGACAAGGTGCGATGGCCAAAGGAGATGAGATCGAATCCAAACAGGCGAAACCCTGATCATTGGTGCGAATTTCATAATGATCATGGGCATAAAACGGCAGACTGTAGGTTCTTGCAAAGTGAAGTTGATCATTTATTAAAGCAGGGGTATCTCACCGAGTTGTTCAGTGAGAAAGGTAAACAAGCATACATGAAGAATAGGCAGGAGCCCCCCAAACCACCTTCACCCAAAAGAACCGTCAATGTTATCAGCGGAGGAGAAGAAATCAATGGTGTGACGTATACCGCAGCTAATAAGATTTCCAAAGTAACGATTACCCACGGGAAGCGGTTGCGGCATGTTTTAGAAGAAGAAAATATTACATTCGATGATACGGATGCGGATGGCTTATTAACTCCACATAACGACGCACTGGTAATATCTTTACTTATACATGACACTAATGTGAAACGAGTTTTGATTGATCCAGGAAGTTCCGTGAACATTATTTTGTTACGAGTACTACACGAGATGCAAGCAGAGGATAAATTGGTACTAAAAGCACACACTTTGTCAGGATTTGACAGTTCCAATGTTGTGACGAAAGGGGAAGTGATGCTTACTACATTCGCAGAAGGCGTTGTCGAAGATACAAAGTTTCAAGTAGTGGAGATGGAAATGGCTTACAACATAATTCTCGGGAGGCCATGGATCCACGATATGGATGTTGTTCCATCAACCTTGCATCAAGTCATTAAATTTCCAGCGCCATGGGGAATATGTCAAATCCGTGGAGACCAACAGACATCCAGGAGCATCAACTCCGTGGCAAATTCAAGTGCGAGAAATGAAGAAAAATAGCAATTACAGAATCCAGTTGAGGAAATCATAACACCAACCTCAACTGAACAAGGGCGAACAGATGTGGATTCAAGGCTCGATTTCATTCAGGAACCAGAAGAAAATGAAAACATCAAAACAACGATAGAAGAGCTGGAGGCTGTAGTATTGTTTATACACTGGCCAGACAGAAAAGTTTACATAGGAGCCAATCTCAGCCCAAATATGAAGCGTAAGTTGATTGAATTTTTAAAAGCTAACGCAGATTGTTTTGCTTGGTCCCATTCTGATATGACAGGTATACCACCGGAGGTAATGACTCATAAGTTAAATGAAGACCCATCTCATCCACCTATCAAACAAAAGAAAAGAAAGCAAGGAACTTTCAAAAATCAGGTGATCCAAGATGAGGTACAACAATTATTAAAGAATGGATCTATTCGCGAGGTAAAGTATCCTAATTGGTTAGCCAACACTATTGTGGTACCTAAAAAGAATGGTAAATTGCGAGTTTGTGTAGACTATACAAATCTTAACAAAGCCTGTCCTAAAAACTCTTTTCCATTACCTCATATAATCAATTAATTGATGTTGCTGCAGGGCATGAGTTGTTAAGTTTTTTAGATGCATACTCAGGATACAACCAAATCAAGATGGATCCTGCAGATGAAGAAAAAACTTCGTTTATAACAGACTAGGGGACTTACTGTTACAAAGTAATGCCTTTTGGTATTAAAAATGCAGGTGCAACATATCAAAGACTGGTAACCAAAATGTTCCAAGAACATTTGGGAAAAACTATGGAGGTCTATATAGATGATATGCTCGTTAAAACTCAGCATTCAGAAGATCATATATCGCATCTGTCTGAAACGTTTGAAATTCTATGAAAATTTAATATGAAATTGAATCCTGAAAAATGTGCATTCGGTGTTGCATCAGGTAAGTTTTTGGGTTTTCTTGTTTCTAATCGTGGTATTGAAGTAAATCCCGCGCAGATTAAGGCCATAGAAGAAATTCCTGACATACTTACAAGTAAAAAAGAAGTGCAGAGGCTAACGGGAAGAATTGCAGCCTTGGGAAAATTCATTTCTAAATCATCGGAAAAGTGTTTTAAATTCTTTTTAGCTCTTAAAAAGCACGATCATTTTGAATGGAATGAGGAATGTCAACAGGCACTCAAAAATTTGAAGACATATTTATCAAATCCGTCGTTGCTCGCAAAACCAAAGGATGGTGAGAGATTACTCATCTACCTTGCTATCTCAGAAGTAGCGGTAAGTGCTGTTTTAGTCCGCGAAGATCAAGGTAAACAATCTCCGATTTATTATGTTAGTAAATATTTATTGGATGCCGAAACGCGATATCCTCAACTAGAAAAGCTTGCACTTGCATTAATCATAGCATCTAGGAAACTAAGGCCTTATTTTCAATGTCACCCTATCGTTGTCGTAACTATTTATCCATTACGCAATATATTACATAAACATGAATTATCAGGAAGGTTAGCCAAGTGGGCTATAGAATTAAGCAAACATGATATCTCATATTAACCTAGAACTGCTATAAAATCTCAAGTATTAGCTGATTTCGTGGCTGATTTTAGCCAAGGGATGCAATTAGAAGCAGAAAAAGAATTGCAGGTATTCAATGGGGCTAATCCAGGAACTTGGACCTTATTTACTGATGGATCATCTAATGTAAAGGGTGCGGGTTTAGGAATCGTTTTGGTACCACCTACGGGTGAAATCATTAGACAAGCCATTAAATGCCATTCTATAACTAACAATGAAGCAGAGTATGAAGCTATGGTTGCAGGTTTAGAACTGGCACGAGAACTCGACATTAATCAAATTATAATCAAAAGCGATTCACAACTCGTGGTTAACCAGATGTTGGGGACTTACACAGCCAGGGAAGCACAAATGCAACAATATTTAGAGAAGGTACGGGAGCTGGTAAAGCAATTCCAGACTTGGAAAGTTACGCAAATACCAAGGGATGAAAATGTTGAAGCGGACGCCCTAGCTAATCTCGCGTCTGCGGCAGATGTAGCGAGCGATGCAAATGCTTCAGTTATTCATTTATTTCATTCAGTTCTTGACCCTGACAAAAATGAGGTAAAGTTTAATAACTTAACTTGGGATTGGAGAAACGAGATTGTTGCTTTTTTGCAGTATGGTACCGTCCCTGTTGATAAGAAAAAAGCTCATGCGCTTCGAAAAAAGGCTGCTCGATACTGCTTAAAGCAAGGCAATCTATATCGTAAAATGTTCGGTGGTCCCTTAGCCAAATGCCTCGGACCTTCTCAAACGAAGTACGTAATGAGAGAAATACACGAGGGCATTGTGGGAATCACGCCGGAGGAAGATCATTGGTAAGAACCCTAATTAGGGCAGGGTATTATTGGTCCTAAAAGTGGAAGAAGAAGCAGAAAGTTTCGTGGCTAAATGTGATAAATGTCAAAGGTACGGTAATAATATGCATAAACCTGCGGAGCTGTTACATTCGATCATTGCACCGTGGCCATTTATGAAATGGGGAATGGATATCGTGGGTCCATTACCACAAGCAAAAGGACAGGTAAAATTTTTGCTTGTACTCACTGATTATTTTACTAAATGGGTAGAGGCAGGAGCATTCAAACAGGTGCGAGAAAAGGAAGTTAAAGATTTCATTTGGCGGAATATCATATGCCGATTTGGTGCACCAAAGGAGATCGTGTGTGATAATGGCCCTCAGTTTATAAGAGCTCAAATCACGGAATTTTTTCAAAGTTGGCAGATTAAAATGATTACGTCTACACCTTATCATCCGGTGGGTAATGGGCAAGCAGAATCAACAAATAAAGTCATTATTAATAATTTAAAGAAGCGTTTAGAAGAATCAAAAGAAAATTGGCCAGAAGTGCTTCCTGGTGTTTTATGGGCATATCGCACAACAACAAAAACAAGTACAGGAGAAACACCATTTTCATTGTTTATGGAGCAGGAGCTTTAATTCCTGTTGAGATAGGAGAGCCAAGCACAAGGTTTATGCATGCGTCAGAAGAGTCTAATGACGAGGAAATGCGTGTAAATCTTGATTTACTTGAAGGAAGGAGAGAAGCTGCACTAATAAGAGTAGCAGCACAGAAGCAGGTCATAAAACGATATTACAACCGAAAAGCACACCTCAGATTCTTCAAAATTGGGGACTTTGTGCTCAAAAAGGTTTTTCAATCTACGAAGACAGCTAATACGGGGAAACTAAGTCCAACATGGGAAGGACCCTATAGGATTTGTGGTATTGCAGGCAAATGAGCATATGAGTTAGAAACAATGGATGGCAAGGTACTACCTTCGCACTGGAATGCTGTTCACCTGAAGAGATACTACTTCTAAGGAATACCCACGGTCAGGTATCCATATTTTCAAGTTTAATTTTGAATTGTTAAAAATTTACTAACGATTTTAGATGATAGGCAAAAAGCTAACCCGTGCTAAATGATGAGTCACGACCTGCAAGGCACGAGGAATAAATTAAATTTCCCGGCCTAGGGTTACAATTATTCTGATAGAAATACAAA
>NC_031999.1:912150-997798 GCF_001879085.1 Nicotiana attenuata
GCGGAAAAGCCTAGGGGAATAAAGGTGAATCAAATGAGGGAAAGTAAAGGGAACACCAGCTGTGTTTGTCAAGTGCCTTAAACAGGCAACAACCCTCCATATGATTGGGCCGATTTGATCCAAACAGACATTAAAGAAACGACAAAACTCAAGAATGACCGGGTCAATAGCTGGTTTAAACCCTAAGTTGAAAGGGTATGTATAAACAAAAGAAAACCCGGTTAAATAAGAAGTAATTCTTTGATTTGGATTAGGGATGATAATACGAAAATCACTACTCCAATAGCAGTCTCTACGAACTACAGGAATCAAAATTTCTGTAATTTGAGTGGGAAAGATATCAGCACGATCTAAACCAGAGACTTGATTCCTAAGAGATTCTCTGTCATGATAAAAAGATAGTTCCGAGGGAACTATCTCCTCTACTGTAGGCTCACGAAGAGGTTCAGAAGGTTCTTTACCTCTTGAAGAAGATTTTTGTGAAAGTGAACCCCTAGTTCTAGAAGAAGGGCCAGAACTAGATGAAGGGACAGAAGAACCACCACGAACAGACCCTAAATTACGAAGTCTACCTCCCCTTCTGCTCCTAACGGGGGCATTAGGGAAGGTGTCAACTATGGGAACTCTCCTAGGGTTAGGGTTTGATGAAGACATAGTAAAGAAGGATGATGCGAAGAAGAAGCAAACAAAGATTTGGGAAATTGAATATTCGATAAACTTTATGTGGTAAAGACAAAGAAGGAAGTTATATTTATATTGATAAGCAACCGTCTAAGGAAAAAGTGCAATGATGGAAGGACCATAATAATGATAACTGACACTTCGTAAGCAGGGAAGTCGTAAACAAAGCCTTAAAAAGTGCTGCAAAACTGCAGAACTAATAAGAAGATGACACGTGTGAAACACATTAAATGGAAGTGACAATTGAAGCGTCGATTCTGTCAAAGCATTAATGGTGACAAAAATTCTCGTTTTAATGAAATCCACTTCCCAAATATTCAATTTATGAATAAATGGCAAGTGGGGGGACTATCTATATTGGAAAAAATTGAATTTACATATTAAAGAGGTATGAAGATGACGTGTCGTGACACATAGACTGGTCAAAGAATTACAACTGGCAAGGGGGCACGAGTTGCAATAGATACGAGCAGAAAGCAAAAGAAGAGGCACGAGCGGTTATTCAAAAAGAGGCAACGCTCGTACCTGTTCAAGTCATTTAAGCCCAAGAATCAAAGAGAATGAATCTGACAGCACACGAGAGTCCAGATACAGTATTTAATAAGCATTAAATACCAAAAACGTTAGAGAATCTGTATTAAATATAATGATTATGTAACGTAACATTTAATGTCTTTAATATCCTTAATTGCCCATAATAGCCTTATTATGACGTAGGCAAAAACGTATATTTTCAAGGTACCTATAAAAGAGAGATAACTGATCAATTGTAGGGACACGAAACACCATCTAAATATACATTGGTTTACTTGTTTTTCTTAATTATATTCTTGCTATCCAAATTGCTTTCTTTGTACACTCTTTCGATTATCAGTAACCCGCGTTCTTTTAAATTATAGCTTTAATCGAAATTTCATTTTTTGGTTAAACACATACATGTTAAATAAATACAATAGTATAATTATGACATAGTGTGCTCTATTTTTCTACTGCTACCCAGTGGCGGAACCAATTGACACACATTCGTCAGAAAATTAGTATAATATATATACTAAATATTGAATCTACTCAATTCTTTGTGTGTTCTCTTCTTTAAATGTCGATACTTCTTAGTAAAAATTCTATATCCACCTTTACTGCTAGGGCCATTGGTCAAAGGTGAGTGCTACACATCCTTGTGTAATCAATTCCCCTTTCCCTAGCTGCTAGAGTTACTGACCCCATTTTACTAGTACTATATATTATCAGTACTATCCTGCTTGACCCGTAATCGTTGCATCTGAACTTAACACTGCGATTCCCTTTACGTCGTCCTTTTTCTTTTTAATTTGGGATTAAGATCCAGAGATATAGATATATTAATGACTCACCAAACCACTTTTGGTTGTTGCCCAGTCCACTTTAGTCATCCAAGAGATACTGGAGACCGAATAAACTTAGATAAAGCCACATAAAGATAAGGGTTTTCATCTGATCTAATTCACTTTCGAGACTAGACACAAATTAAATATTAGCAATGAGCTTCAAATTCTAACGTACAACTTTATCGTTTGGATTAAACATATCAGCCGCCTTCAGTGTCAAATTATTCCACCTAGGAAGTCATCTTAAATGAGCTAATACATCTCTCATTATAACTTATTGCAACATAACTTTTCGTACTTACTCTTGCAGCCTGAAATCACGACACACCCGGCCAAAGACGTAAAGTGCTGTGCCTGCTGAAATGAGAAGAATTAGCAGTTATTTTTTATTTGGAAGGGGAGGCAGGGCATGTAACGATCCTAGCCGGTCATTTTGAGAGTTGTAGCCCCGTCCCCCCATTTACTGTTCATTCTGTGCTTTACAGTCTTTATGTGACTTACCGGGTTAGTCGGTTCGGGTCCGGAGAGATTTCGGAATGAATCGAGACACTTAGTCTCAAGTTTGAAAGCTTAAGTTGAAAAGGTTGACCGGATGCTGACTTATATGTAAATGACTCCGGAATGGAGTTTTGATGGTTCCGTTGGGTGATTCTGGACTTAGGATGTGATTTGGAGGTCCGTAATTGAATTAGGCTTGAAATAGCGAAGGTTGGATTTTTGAAAATTTTGACCGGGAGTGAACTTTTTGATATCGAGGTCGGATTGGGGTTCCAAAGTTGGAGTAGGTCCGCGGTGTCATTTGTGACTTGTGTGCAAAATTTGAGGGCATTTGAACGTGATTTGATAGGTTTCGGCGTCGTTTGTAGAAGTTGGAATTTCTTAGTTTCAATAGGCTTGAATTGGGGTGTGATTCGTGTTTTTGGTGTTGGGTGATGTGATTTGAAGGCTCAACTAAGTTCGTATGATGTTTTAAGACTTGTTGGTATATTTGGTTGAGGTCCCGGGGGCCTCGGGTTAGTTTCAGATGGTTAACGGATTGAAAATGGAAGTTAGTGCATTGCTGAAGCAGGAGCTCTTCTGGTGTGATCGCACCTGCGAGGGATTGGCCGCAGACGCGGCTGGATTTGCGCAGGAGCGGAGTTGGGCTAGCCTAGGCAGGGTTCAGGTGCGAGGGGCTAACTGCATCTGCGAGCCCGCATGTGCAAACGAGGCTCCGCAGATGCAGAGTTAGGGGGGGAGTCTGTTTCCGCAGAAGCGGATGGAAGGCCGCAAAAGTGCCTCCACAGGTACAGAACCTGGAGCGCAGATGCGGGCCTGGAGTATTAAGTGATTTCCGCAAAAGCGGAGGATTTTACCGCAGAAGCGGTTCTGCATGTGCGGTTAATTGGCCGCAGGGCGAAAAGCCTAGCAGTGTCTTATAAACGAGGGATCCGAGATTTTTCACCATTTGTAACATTTCAAGCTCGGTCTGAGGTGATTTTTGCGAGGGTTTTCGAGGTAATGCTTGAGGTAAGCTTCTTGTGCTCATTTGTATTCAATAATTTTGGTTCCCTATTGATATTCCCAACTTGATTGTGTGGTTTTGAGTGAAATTTGGGTGTTTGAGGCTAGGGATTTGGAGAGTTCATTTGGGGGATTTGGGTGACGATTTGGTATCGGATTTTGATAATTTGGTATGGTTAGACTCGTGATTGAATGGGCTTTCGGATTTTGTGATTTTTGTCGGATTTCGAAACGTGGGCCTTGGGGTGTTCATGGTTCGGTTTGGGTCGGTTTTTCCCTAAAAAGAAACCAAACCAAGTAAGTCGGTTTTTCAAACATTAGGACCAAACCAAACCAATTAAGTCGGTTTTTTATCGATTCGGCTCTTGTCGGTTTTTTCGGTTTTTCGATTTTTTCGGTTATTTATCAGTTTTTTTATCTTAAATATGATACATACACTACCAAACGCATATTCCGGTGACTACATTTTCAACGTAACACTATCAAATCAATGGATCTTTGAGAAATCTATCATTTACCAAGATATATTGATGATATTTGAATCAAATAGTGATGAATAATTTAAGTACTCAATTAAAAATCGGTTATTTTTAACATGAAATAAATTCTTGTACTTAGCAAAAGAAAACTACCAAGCAAACTAGAATGTAAAGGCAAAGAATTAGATGATTATAATAGCAAAGAACTAGACTAAAAATATAAACTAATATGTACCATAAAATTTTAGAAACTTTATATAAAAATATACATATATATAGGTGTAATAATAAATTTAAATAGCTACTTTTATAGTCGGTTTGGTTCGGTTTTTTTTCAGTTACTTTTTGATTAAAACCAAAACCAAACCAAGTTTGATCGGTTTTTAAAATTCAAATCCAAAACCAAACCAAACCTAAAAAGTATCGATTTTTTTTGTCGGTTTGGTTCGGTTTTCGGTTTGGTTCGGTTTTTCGGGTTTTTATGAACACCCCTACGTGGGCCCCGGTGCCAGCTTTGGGCCGATTTTTGGCTTTTGATTAATAGCTTCATATTTTCTTGTGGAATTGATTCCTTGAGCCCATATTGATTGTATCGTAGTGTTTGTGGCTAGATTCGGGGTATTTGGAGGTCGATTTGCGAGGAAAAGGTGTATTGGAGTAGAGATTTGCTCGGATTGAGGTAAGTAACACTTCTAAACTTGGCTTTGAGGGTTCGAAACCCCAAATTATGTGTTATGTGATTGGTGTTGAAGTGACGCACATGCCAAGTGACGGGCGTGCGGGCGTGCACCGTGAGAATTGTGATCTGGTCGATTCCATGGCACCGTATAGTGCATTTATCTTGTTGATATCCGTGTTTTCACCATGTGATAAGTAATAGAGCTGTCAATCATGCTAGAGATCATGTTTAGGCTATATGATGGTACTGTTGGGACCCATAGTGGTCGTTTCTTGCTGTAGACTTCTTGATTTTATTGAAATTTCATACTCAGTCATATTCATTCATTACATACCATGTCTCAGTCTCTATTGCTATTTATTGATATATCATATTATCATTTTCGAGCTAGTTTCATGACATTGTGAGCTCGTGAGAGAGAGACTAGAGAGATTGATGACTGAGTGAGGCAGAGGGCCTAATTATGAGTGACATTTATGAGATCGGGCTGAACGCCGCAACGGGTTTTACTGATTTATGATAGAGCTTGGGCTAAAGGAGCCCCTCCATAATTTGCACACACCCCCAGTGAGCGCGGTTGATTTATATTGAGGGATGAATCTTCTCTGGACATGGATCTTGTCCGAAGCATTTATACCTGGGGATGGATCTTCCCCACGGGCTGGATTGGACCTACCCAGTACTAAGTGACTGATGGTCAGTTGATGTATATATTCCGGGGTAGATCTTCCCTAGGCCGGATTGTCCATATACAGTACTGAGTGATTGAGCATTTCGAGTGAGCACACGAGGCTTTCAGCATGGTGCATCACATACAACATGTGCATTGGCGTGTAGAAGTAGAGAAGTTATATTCTTCATATCATTTAGAATTGATCTATGCTACTGTATTGAGCTTAACTGTTGAACTTGAAAGCATGCCTACGTTTCTGCACTGTTATTTTTATATTGAGTTGTATTGGTTGAGTCCGTCACTACTTTCAGTCCAAATGTTAAATTTGTTACTTATTGAGTTGGTTGTACTCACACTACACCCTGCACCTCGTGTGCAAATCCGCGTGCTTTCGGTCACAGCGACTGCTGAGTTGTAGAGTCAGGATCTTCGAAGATTATCGAGGTAGCTGCCTGGCGTTAGCAGACATTGACTCTCTCTCCTTATCTTCATTTATGTTTTTGTTCTTATTCTCTAGACGTTGTATTAGACTATACGCTTGTATAGATGTTCATGTTTTTGGTGACACCTCCGTTATGGGAAAGATTTTGTACTGAGTTGCAAATTTTATTTTGTTTTTAAAAGTTTTTCCTTAAATATTAACCGCTTCCGTATTTTTCAAAGCTTTTGTTGTGTTGAAATGGTTGAGTAGTTGGCCTGCCTACTTCCACGATAGGCACCATCACGACGGTTGGGTTTTGGGTCGTGATAGGGCACATAGATGATATTTAATTAATTAATCAAGTCACTCAGCAAGTCATATCACTAAATATGTATAATCTTATGATCATAATACAGTCTAATCAATCTAGAGTCTTTCTTATGATATATACACACGTGGGCTAGTTAGTTTCACATGTGGCTTAGTTAGTTACGTTGGTTGTGCTTAGTTGTCATTAGCTTAGCTATCATTAGCCGTCTAATTATGCTTAGTTGGTTAGTTAGTTAGCTGATTGTATATATACAGTGGGTTAATAACATAATAGAGATTTGCGGTTATCATTTTCTCTATCAGCTCTTCTGAACATTCTCTCGAAGCTTCCACCATTGATGAGCTTGCTAGTTCAAGCTGCAGCTCACTGATTCTTAATTATTTGGGCATGGTAACAGAGCGGGCGATGAAGATCAAGAGCGCAAATTATTTTTGACTAGCAGATTCATTAAATCTGTGAATCAACTAGGAATTCCTCTTTTTCAATCACCTCACTTCAGCTATGGTGGAATCGGTGATTCCTTACACACATCCACTATACCTTGGTCCATCTGACTCTCCAGTAGTAGTTTTAGTCCCAGTAAAACTTACAGGATTTGAGAATTACAATCTCTGGAGCAGAACAATCAAGATCGTTGTTCTAGGGAAGCGGAACTAGGTTTTATGACTGGTACCTGTACCAAGGAGTCATGCACGGCATAATTGCAGAAATAATGGGAGACTTGTAATGCAATTGTCCTTTCAAGGCTTATGAAAACTATATCCACAGAGCTTCTTTGTGGAATTGCTTATGCATCCAACGCACACATTGTTTGGGAAGATTTGAGAGAGAGAGAGAGATTTGACAAGGTGAATCGCATGAGGATTTTCAGCTGCACAGAGCCATAGCCAATTTGTCACAAGGTACAGATTCTGTCTGTCTATTTCACTAAGCTAAAGAGCCTTTGGAATAAATATAATGCCTTAGTACCTGCTACCAATTCAAAGGAGTATGTTGAGAATCTTCAGCAACAAAGATTGTTGCAGTTCCTTAGTGGCTTGAATGACTCCTACGACCAAGCTAGAAGGTAAATTTTGTTGAGGTATGAAGAGTCTACTATTAACCAAGCATATGCTATGGTAATTGAGGATGAGTCACAACATGCTCCTAGCATAGGGTCTACAAGTGATAAAACTGACCCAATTGCTATGCAAGTTGGTAAGAATTAGAATTACAAAGGTAAAAACCATTTCAGCATACTGTGGACTTAAAGTCCACACAAAGGAAAATTGCTATAAAATCATTGGATACCCGGAGGATTTTAAAGGAAAGAAAAGATTTAATAATGCTAACACTACTGGGTACCAATATGGTCGTGGAAGTGGTAATCCTGGAGGACAGTTTGGTCGTGGTACACAGCAGCCTTTTAATCAATAGCCTTTCAATGCTGCTAATAATGCTTCTTCTCCAGCACAAGGTGTCTCAGGAAGTGATTTGCACAACACTCTTGCTGGAAAAGGACCATACTTCACAGAGGAGCAATACAGGCAGATTCTAGGATTGCTCAATAAAGAAACCTATGATGGTCAATCAAATAGTCAAGCTAACATGACAGGTATGACTATTAGTTTGATATCACACACAATTACAAAAGACTGGATCATAGATTCTGGTGCAACTCATCATATAGCATCTATTGAAATGGTATTAAATGATGACCCTAAGACCAAAAAATCACTGAGGATAAAGTCCATTTGCCAAGATTTCCAGTATTGTTCAAGCATTCCTATTTGGAAGAGAAGTAGTAGACAATGTGCTTTACATTCCTGATTTCAAATTCAACTTGCTATCAGTCTCCAAGTTAACTAGGCAACTTTCATGTTCTGTGAATTTTTTCCCTGATTTTGTATTGTTTCGGGATCTCTACGAGCCTATTTGGAAAGCCATCTTGGATTAGGATTTGGGTGTAATTGGGTGTAATTACACAGTTTGGCATGTTTGTTTGGCCAAGTAATTACTTGGTCAGCATGGAATTGGGGGTAATTGGAGGGGTGTAATTACACTCTCCAATTCTCAAAGGGGAGGTGAGAATTGGTGGTAATTACACTGTGTAATTACAAGGTTGCCTTTTAGTTTCTTTCATTTTTATTTTTATTTTAATTTATTTTCTTTATAACTTTTTATTTTTATTATTTTAATTTTTAATTTTATTTTTACTTTTTAATTTCTTTTGAAATTTTAAAATATATTTTCTTTGTACATTATTTATCTTTTATTTCTTGTGATTCCATGTAATTGCTTATATTTTATTTTTTATTTATTTTATTATTCTATTTTTTGAAACTACACCTCCTAATATTAGAAATAATGAGTCATTAATAAACTTGGCATATAATGAGTGATGCAATTAAAGTGGAACTTCGTTGTTAAATGTGGTTATAAACTTATCATGTTTCCTATCTTAAGTTGCAGTGGGACTTACTATTATTATGTTGGAATTTGACATAAGTTAAACTATTTTATTTTTTTGAATTTTTGAAATTGTGTTATATTCATGGTTCCAATTTACTTGTTTTCTAGTATTGACTCACATTGCATGTTGTTCATTTTTTTAGTTAGAATTGGTAGATTAGTTTTGTCAAACATTTGAATAATGTTATGACACTATATTTATAAATATTAATTTATTTTATCAAACATGAATTCCATGATGTTCTTACAAAACGTATATTTTATTTAGTTTTTGTAAGTATCTAAACTAAATATTATTAATTTAAAATATATATAAATTATTTTAACAATATTAATTATAAATATATGATTATTAATTAATGTATATTCACGAAAAAATATACATCTTAAATACCAAATATATTATCATTTATACTTATAAAATCTTATAGGTATATATTTATTATATTAATTTTTAGTTTTGATAATTATTTAATTTAAAATTTAATCTAACTGTGTAATTACACTTGTGCAACCAAACAGTAAACTTGTAATTACGCTGTAATTACACTATGACAAACAAACAGGCTATCGTAATTACACAACTGTGTAATTACTAGGCTGTGTAATTACTACCCTAGTAATTACACCAATTCCAATTACAAGGTGGCTTTCCAAACAGACTCTACATTGGCAGGGTAAAGGGGATTAGTAGAGAAGATAATGGACTGTACATATACAGGGGATCAGGAGACATCAATAAGGAAGGGATACATGGTTTAGCAGTACCTACAACAAAAGAGGATTGCAGTCTTTGGCACATGAAGCTTGGCCACCCTTCAGCTGGAGCAATGAAGACTATGGGGTTAGGAAGACTTGTAGATAATGAATTGTTGAATAAATATACTGTGTGTCCATTGGCTAAACAGACTAGACTAACTTTTCCCACTAGTGAGTCTAGAGCTGAGTATCCACTGTCTCTTGTTCATATGGACCTTTGGGGATCTTATAAGATTTCTACATTTGATAAAAATACTACTTCTTAACTGTTGTGGATGATTTTAGTAGATACACATGGATATACTTATTGCAGCTTAAATGAGAGGCAATAGTTGCTATCAAAAGTTCTTTGCAAATGGTTAAAAACCAATTTGGAACAATGGTAAAGGTCTTGAGATTTGATAATGAGACTGAGTTTTTTAACTCTCAGTGCAATGAGGTGTTATAAGACCTTGGAATAATACATCAAAGTAGTTGTACTCACACTCCACAACAAAATAGTATTGTGGAGAGGAAACACAGACACATAACAGATGTAGCAAGAGCAATAAGATTCCAATCCCATATGCCAGTAAAGTATTTGGGTGTTTGTGTGTCTGCAGCAGTCTATCTGATCAACAGACCACCATCTTCAGCTATCAAAGGGAAAAGTCCATACGAAATGCTATATGGCAGATCTCCACTCTTAGGATATTTGAGAGTGATAAGTTGTTTATGCTATGCTACTGTGGTGCCTAGGGGTGACAAATTTGCTGCAAGAGCAAAGCCTGCAGTGCTCATGGGGTATTCTGAAAGACAAAAGGGCTATGTGCTGATGAAATTGAGTTCTAAACAGTTCTTTGTTAGCAGGGATGTAGTATTCAGGGAATCTGAGTTCCCTTTTGCTTCCACACCATTACCTGATTGTCCACTGGATCCTGAACTGAGTATGTGGGCTTCCCAAGATCTACCACTATACCCAATCTATATCAGCAAAGACACAACCAACAATGATCTCATAGAGGATCATGCATTGGTCACTGAAAATCCAACACAGCAAGTAGAGGAGACAGCTGCCCAGACTGAGGAGGAAATGCCTGAAGAGTTACCACATGATCACCATGCAGTCCTCACAGAGTCATTGCAGGATCAACCATCTCAAACAACCATTGTGCCAGCATCACATGTGCTAAAAAAGCACAATAGAGCTCAAGGAACTTATTTGGATGAAGGATTATGTAGCTTCAAGTAAGGTTGGCTAATCACTTGACATATGAACATACTACTCAAATTACCATTGCTATCTGGCAAATTCTCTAATCTGGTAGAGCCAAACACCTTCAAACAGGCAATTAAGGATGAGAGATGGATCAAGGCCATGCAAAAGGAGATTCAAGCATTAGAAGACAACAAGACTTGGAAGGTGGTTGACTTACCTGCAGGAAATAATATTGTTGGCTCTAAATGGATATATAAAATCAAGTACCAAGCCAATGGTGAAGTGGAAAGGTTTAAGGCCATACTTGTTGCAAAAGGTTATAGTCAACAAGAAGGGCTCGATTATCATGACACATTCTCACCTATTGCCAAAATGGTAACAGTGAGATCAGTGATTGCGTTTGCTTTTTCAAAAGGCTGGACTCTATATCAAATGGATGTCTATAATTCTTTCCTACAAGGTGATCTATGTGAGGAAGTATATATGGAACTACCAGAAGGCTTCAGGAAGCAGGGGGAGAAGAAAGTGTGCAGGTTGCTCAAGTCATTATATGGACTTAAGCAAGCATCCAGGCAATGGAACATCAAGCTGACAGATGCACTATTAGAAGCAGGCTTCTTTCAAAGCAGTCATGACTACTCATTATTTACTCTGCGCAAATAAGCTGATATTATGGTGATTCTGGTATATGTGGATGATTTTCTAATTACAGGCAGTAGTGAAGCCTTGATTAATCAAGCAAAACAAGTC
Source organism: Nicotiana attenuata (assembly GCF_001879085.1). Lineage (NCBI taxonomy): Eukaryota > Viridiplantae > Streptophyta > Magnoliopsida > Solanales > Solanaceae > Nicotiana > Nicotiana attenuata. Next base: position 923,440 of record NC_031999.1, read on the forward strand.
TTGCATCAGAAGTTCAAACTCAAAGATTTGGGTGAACTCAACTATTTTTTAGGCATTGAGGTGCTGAGGTCCAAGTCTAGGGTTATCCTAAACCAAAGGAAGTATGTGCTTGAGCTGGTTTCCGAATTGGGGCTTAGTGGAGCCAAGCCTGCCATTACTCCTATGGAGTCCAACTTAAAACTCACCACTGTAGAACATGACAAAGCAACAGGTGCCAAAGGAGATTCATTACTACCTGATGCTAGGCCTTATCAGAGATATATAAGGAAGCTCATGTATGTTACAATCACCAGACCTGACATTTGCTATGCCATCCAGAATCTTAGCCAATTCACACAGCAACCCAAGAGGCCTCATTGGGAATCTGCACTTCGAGTTGTTAGATATCTTAAGCATTCCCCAGGCCAAGGTGTTTGGCTGAAACCTGGTTATTCAAATGAGCTTAGTTGTTGGTGTGACTCTGATTGGGCTGCCTGCCCCAACACTCGTAGATCTATAACTGGATATATTATCAAATTTGGTGATTCCCTCATCTCCTGGAAGTCTAAAAAGCAAAAAACTGTTTCTAGGAGCTCTGCTGAAGCAGAGTATCGAAGTATGGCTTCAGCAGTTCCAGAAGTCACTTGGTTGTTTGGCCTTTTTAGAGACTTGGGTGTCAACATTCACACTCCTGTTCCTGCGTTGAGTGATAGTAAATCAGCCCTTCAGCTCGCTGCCAATCCCATCTTCCATGAACGTACCAAACACGTTGAGATTGATTGCCATTTCATTCGTGACAAGGTCAAGATTGGCATGGTCAAGACTGTGTATGTGAACACCAAGGATCAGCCTACGGACTTACTTACTAAGGGGTTGAGCCAAGCTCAACATTTGCATCTTATAGGCAAGCTTGGTGTGCTCATCATTCTGCACCCTGCAGCTTGAGAGGGAGTCTTATGATATATACACACGTGGCTTAGTTAGTTACCCACGTGGCTTAGTTAGTTAAGTTTGTTGTGCTTAGTTGTCATTAGCTTAGCTATCATTAGCTGTCTAATTATGCTTAGTTGGTTAGTTAGTTAGCTGATTGTATATATACAGTGGGTTGATAACATAATAGAGATTGGCGGTTATCATTTTCTCTCAGCTCTTCTGAACATTCTCTCGAAGCTTCCGCCATTGATGAGCTTGCTAGCTCAAGCTGCAGCTCACTGATTCTCAATTATTTTGGCAGTCTTCTATATAGATGACTATTTTAAAAAAGACGAATAGGAAATAAATAGCTAGGCATTTAAATTGAAGTTAGATATTTATTTCTGAATGGACAATAGGTTGAGGAGTAACCAAAAGAAACTTTCTAACTTGGGTCGGGATGCCGGGAAAGGGACGTGAGAGGTCCAATTTATGTGTTGAATGCAAACGAGGCAAAGTAGTTGATATTGGGTCCGCTCGGTACTTCACAGTCTGTCATGTTTGGTTCGTAATTTACGGGAGGATTTAGGACCAGAAAACAACTATACTGTCCTTGAGTTAACAGACAAGAAGAGATATTACTCTAGCTAAAGTTATTATCACCACAAGTTAGTTAGTTACGTTGTATGACGGATAAATTGATTGAAAGTCAAAATTATACGCAAACCTTTATTTTCTTAAAATATCACCAGTATTTAATTTGTAGATGTAAGATAACTTTTTGTCATAATCAATGAAGTTAAACACTTTAGTGACAGTGAAGATCTTAAACTCTAAATTTGCTTAGCTATTTGATTAAAAAGGGGAATGAGCATTCAGTAGAATATATATATATGGGAGAGGGACCCTATTTGAGCAAGTAGTTAGTTGGCAGTGTCCTTTAGGAATTTGTGGGAGTCATCAGCCACGAGTTACGCTACTGTTATCCCCTTGGGCATTGACGATAAGACTATCTTTTTAGCAATTTCGCCTTCATCAATGGAATGCTGACTAAATAACAAGAAGGTGGGGTTATCTTTTGAAAAGAACGTCACAGCTCCTCTCCCATGACCTGCTTATTTTGCTTCTTCTTTTTTTTACTTTATGTATTCCTTATTTGAAACTGGTCAGTTTAGTTTGGATGACACTGTGAATTGCTCATTAAAGCGAAGCCTTTCTTATGAAGAATTTCTTCATTTTCAAGATTCGAATTCAAACATCTTATATTGAAGCCGTTGAAGGAATCTCATCCTATCTCATAATATTTCCAGATGTTTTGCCTGTTCATTCACACATGTTTCCTTCTATTGGTTAAACACATATTCAAATAGATACTCATAATATATACTTTTAATGGTCAAGTCATGTCATAACCTTGACTTTCAAAGTTAACTTACAATATATTGAAGAGGTATATATATGCATGGCGTACGCCCCTTTAACTCAAGTTATTCGGGCATAATTAATAACATGATACCAACTGAATTTTTATTTTATTTTAATGTTTCCTCCCCAAATCCTCAGCATTAACTAAAACAGAATGTCTGTACTAGAATTTAGAGGAATGTTGATTCCTGAATATCGTGAAGATATAATCACCGAAATGCAACGCGTAGACTTATATTAAGAGGTAACCGAAATAAAAATACTACTATTAGAGATGAATTAGGTTTTGATTATCATTTGTTCAATATTGATACGTACACAAGTACACATTGTTTACGTAATATAAATGATAGCTAGCAATAAGGATGATTAATTATTGTAGAAGGGTTAGGTGATAATTGTTTAGTTTTGGTTCACACACATACTAGAAAAAGAAATTCAAAGACTGACATCATAAAGACGACGAATTAAGCTAAAAATTAGTGGAAATGACAGAGAATAAATATGGTGCCTTTACAGATAAGAAAGAAGCCATTAGTCTCTAGTAAACATCATCAATCATGGAAATAAGATATTTGAACATGTGAACGCCACTTAAACTAAAATTATGTTGACTACTTATTCAAACCCCTGTACACAAAATGAATCATTTTATTCTTTGTTTTTGTTTTCCTTGACGTGTCTCCAACTCATATACCTACATATATGCAATGTTAAATAGGGTCATCACGTCACGACCTGTATAGTTATTTTTGGCCTTAAACGATCGGAAACTTTACATAATTTTATATACATATTTCTCTTTTTGGGGGTTTATAATAATAATAATAATAATGGGCCTAGTTCTCATCCCTTATCGGGATAATTTTGTGCTTGCGATTATATGTTGACTCGCCATTTCAAAGTTCAAACAGTGTCTTTGCGCTTGTGTTTTTATGTGCGCTTTCGATTTTAGTTCTTATAAAATATATTTTACCCGTTTCATTTTATGTGAACCAAAATTTAGGAATTGATTGATAATTTTGGTGATAATAACATCTTGTTACAAATAGCAAATGTGAAGTTTCAAGTTAAATTATTTCCATATATAAAATAATATCATTATTTTGAAAGCTGTCAATACGTGTGGGCCCGACCTAGCGTAGTCCAGCCCACACGGGCTTTGGCATTTGACGGACTAGGGTTGGACCGCCCACTATTTCGATGGGCCTTAAAATGGTCAGCCCAGCCTAGCCCTATGTGGGTCGCGGGCCCCCACGTCCCGGTCCACCATTTTAAAAAATTATTTTTTCATATTTTTATAATTTAAGTTTTTAACCTAAAATACAAAAAATATATACATAGTTACAAGTCTAAAAACATACTTGTTGGTTAGAAAGTTTTTGCAAAACTAAAATAAGTATCTAATAGATTATTATAAAATACAAAAAGGAGGATTATAGAGAAAGTAGGACAAGTTGCCTAAAAACTTCAGCTTCTTTCCAAGCTAAAGATCCACCCTGTCAATATTTCGTTCATTAAAAGTCAATACTCAAAACAAACTACTTAATAATATTTTCAAGGTGCTCATGGCATATCCAACACCAATAAATTATCTTCATTAGGTACATTTGAATCCTCTTGTAAAATAAAGATGTCTTAAAATCTTCACTTTCATCTAAATATACAATTAAATGCAATGTTAAGTAGTTAAACATTAAAAGATAACTAAAATTTTAGGAATACAAAAAATTTACATTCACATAAAAGATATTACCAGTTTGAGATCGGACTACTCTTCTTGTTATTTTTAGTTCCCTATATATTTTTTTTATATTTTTTATATATTTAATTGAATGCATTTATTAAGCTCGTGGGCCAGTCCAGTCGAGCCTCGGTCAAGCCTCATAGGCCACGAACTTACTTGGGTCGGGCTTAAAAGCCTCATTTTTAAATGGGCTCCAAAAATCTTAGCTAACCCTATTAATTCACGGACTGGATTGGGCCAACCTAACGGTCCAAGCCCGTATTGACGGCTCTGTTATAGAAGAATTAACCCAAATAGCCACCCACCCTAACACTTCAACTAAAAATAGCCGTTATAATGTATGCATAATTTACGTATTACATGTGTATAATTAATGTACAATCTATGTATATGGTTAGAAAAAGCAAGCAATTAATATGGTCGGCTATTTGTGTAAAGATCCCTTATTGTTTGAATAAGCTAAAAAAGGAAATAATATACATAAATGAACAAATGGAGTAGGAAATAATAAGGGAGAAATTCAAAAATAGCCAGATTTATAAGTGGTCATTCAAAAATAGCCATAGTTTCAAAAGTAATCGAAATTTAGCCACTTTTCATGTAAAGATAAATCTGAACGAAAACACTGTTCAAAATCCGGAAAAATGCTCCAGTATAATATACCGGTCCAGCATAATATATTGGAGTGGAACTTTCTGCGTGTTGGATTTCCAGCATAACATACTGGAAGTTCATACACAGGTGCACCGAATCTCCACTATATTATGCTGGAACTTTCCGTGTTGCAGCAAAATAGTGGCTATTTTCAATGACTTTGCAAACACTGGCTATTTTTGAATGACCAGTCCGAAAACTGACTAGCCCGTGCTATTTATACAAATAATAACTGTAAACACGGAATATAATTCAAGGCCTTAAACTATTATTGATAATCACGTAGTCCCTTGAACTACCAATAATCGGATCCAAGCATTAGCATAGAAAAGGGTGGAAAGGTATGTTCTACTCTAGGCAACATAGATTGTGCTCTATGAAAACAAGAATTTCACTTTTCTGTTTACTTCAAAATTCAAATTGAAGATACGTAAAGAAGTTTACAGTGGGAACAACCAGTATCTTTCTAGATTATTATCGAAGTCTATGCTCGCTACATCAAATTTTTGACAAATTTTGTAAGAAACAAAAGGAAATGATTTTTTTTTTAATTATACTATTACATTATATGCTAAACTTTTTACCTCGTTTTGAGTCTAATCTTTGGACCACTTTGGCAAAAGGTACCGCAGAAGCAAAATCCAATGTGCTACGGGACATATTTGCTAATACGAACTTTAGATATCTCTCATAAGATAGCTGAGGTCCACCACATTGATTTCATAGCCCAGGTTAATAGATGGTAGTTGGGCTCCTCTTGGTCCAATGGAGTCCACTGCAATTTTTGTATTTTCCTATGCATAATATTTCTTGTTATAGGTCGGCACATTGATCATTGAAAGTATAAAAATACTACCTTAAAAAGCATCATAAATTACACTTTTGGTAATTAAGTAGGTGAAGTTGTTGAAAGTGTTGTATTTAGGAAACAAATTGACTCCACAAATGGTGATAATGTAATTATATTTGAGTTAATTCTTCTTAATTTTGGGATTGTTTGGCAAAAGAGACCCTTCCTGCTCCAAAATGAGATGGTACGTGAAAGGCCCAATTCATGAGTAAGGCCTAAGAAGACTGCAGAGTCTCAGTGAGATCATCACCAAAAATGTAGGGGGGAGGGGGACAGAAATATCCCACTGGAAAGAATATATGACCACCTCTGCCTCTAAAATATAAAATGACTATTGGTGCCCCTATATTTCCGTTTCGCTGCCCCAAGACTTCAATTTAGATACAATGCCTTTAAAAATTTACAGCAGTCCTGTTTAAAATTCATATACAGTTAGATTTCTCTATAACAGTATATACGAGCTAAATCGGGGCTAACATACACCCCGATTTCCCGGTGGATCAAACGAAGGAAGGGTACGAACACATGGGATTGAAACCGACGCTGGGAACTTCTTGTACCGAGGCCCGAACGGAGTGCTCGCCATCGGATTTGATAAAACGACGCACCTCGGACCTGGGATGGGTTCCGAGACTTTGGGAAGCGCATGAACGGTTGTAGGCGAAAGGCAGAAGGCCGTGATATCCGGAGCCAACCGGATTCACGGCGCGAATCTCGCTCGATGGCAGTTACAGATCAATAATTAATGAGAGAGGAGAATTTTTACCTTTATTAGACTTGTACAAAGGGGAGGTTTTTTCTTATAAGGGACATTGTAACACGCAAACCAAGGAATACAAATTCAGTTTCTCTGTTTTCTAGTTATTGCAAAGTTCTTATTTTACTGTAGCTCTTCATATACAATTGGCTTCGAATCGAGGGTCCGATCGAGGGCGAAACTACTGTTCAGCCTAAATCCGAGTCCGGATGTAACATCACAATTGATTTGGTTATTCATTCTGTATTTAACTCGTTAATCTAACATTCTTGATTATTTGTGTTGAATCAATACACATATCTTTAAAACCGCGTATAAATTCAACTGTTATTCGTTTTAAGGGTAAATAGGTTGGCGCCCACCGTGGGGCTAAGGATAATAGTGGTGGTTTGATACAAATTTGCATAACATACTCTATTTTACACTTGTGAGCCCGAACAGTTGCAGAATCAAGGCCACACCCCGAACAGCTGCCGAACGGACCCGGGAGAACACCCGAAGAAACGAACAAACCATTGAGAGGCCGGGAAAAGTCGAGTGTCCCGAAGTAATGAAAATACTTGACGCATTCACGAAGCGGGTGGAATCAGGTGAAAAGAAAATTGAGGCCAATGAGAAGAAGGTGGAAAAATACAATTCCAGGATCGACGAAATCCCAGGAGCACCCCCGATATTGAAGGGGCCGGATTCCAAGAAGTTTATCCAGAAGCCTTTTCCTTCGAGCGCGACACCAAAACCGATCCCTAAGAGGTTTAGTATGCCCGACATTCCAAAATATAATGGAACCACGGACCCGAATGAGCACGTGACCTCCTATACATGCGCAATAAAAGAAAACGACTTGGAAGATGATGAAATCGAGTCGGTGTTACTAAAGAAGTCCGGGGAAACTTTGTCCAAAGGAGCAATGATATAGTACCATAGCTTACTCCCAAGTTCCATTGACTCATTTGCTATGCTCGCAGATGCTTTTGTGAAGGCCCACGTCGGGGCCATCAAGGTTGAGACCAGAAAATCGGACCTTTTCAAGGTTAAGCAAAAAGACAACGAGGCGCTCAAGGAGTTCGTGTCAACGTTTCTAATGGAACAGATAAATCTGCTTTCGTTTGCGGATGATACATTCACTCAAGGACTTAACCCCCAAAGCTCCTTGGCTTCGCAGCTGCTAAAACAAAATTTGGTAGAATACCCGGCAGTAACTTTGGCCGACGTCCACAACAGGTACCAGTCAAAAATCATAGTCGAGGACAACCAACTCGGAGCCCCTTCTGGGTCCGTTTATCCCATCAGAGCCGACGACACGTCTAAGAGGGCCGTTGATCATGAGCCTATCGGTCCGAGATCGATACCAACCACACAGCGCGGATTGAAGGGCAAATGGGTCCGGGCATCAGCCCACAAGGAATGAAAAGAGAGGCAATCGAGGGCCTTGTAGCCGAGGTCTGATGAGCAAAAATGGTTTCGACAGGACGCTCAGGGGTAGAGAAGCACCAAGATTGTCAGAATATAATTTCAATGTTGATGCGGCCAGCATCGTATCAACCATCGGGCACATCAAGGAAACCAAGTGGCTCCGACCGTTACAGTCTGAACCTACCCAAAGAGATCCTATCTTGATGTGCAAGTATCACGACACTCATGGCCACAGGACCGAGGACTGCCAACAATTGAGAAAAGAAGTTGCCCGGTTGTTCAATAACGGGCACCTCCGAGAATTTTGTAGCGATCGAACCAAAAATAACTTCAGGAACAGGGACGCCAACAAACAGGCCGAACTTGAGGAGCCTCAACACGTCATCAACATGATCATTGGAGGGGTCAATATCCCTCAAGGACCGATGATAAAGCGTACTAAAGTATCTATCACAAGGGAAAAACGTACCCGAGATTATGTCCCAGACGAAACCATCTCGTTCAACGACGAGGAAGCTGAGGGCATCGTGCAACCACACAATGATGTGCTGGTAGTATCCGTAATTATTAATAGATCTCGAGTTAAACGTGTATTGATTGATCCAAGTAGCTTGGCCAACATCATCAGATCGAGGGTCGTAGAGTAGTTGGGGTTCCAAGACCAAATAGTGTCGGCGGTCCGGGTGTTGAACGGATTTAACATGACATGCGAAAACTACCAAAGGGGAGATAACCCTACCAGTGAACACCGACGGGACGAGCCAAGAGACAAAGTTCTACGTCATCGAAGGGGACATGAGGTACAATGCCTTATTTGGAAGGCCATGATTTGACATGAGGGCGGTACCTTCAACCTTACACCAGGCACTGAAGTTCCCTACCACGGGATGAATCAAGACGGTCTATGGAGAGCAGCCTACCACAAAGGAAATGTTTGCAGTCGACGAGGTAATCCCTGTGCCCGCGGTTTTGACATCAAAGAAAAAATAGTCGATCAGAAAGGAAGAAATTAAATAGCAATCATCAATGCCGACCGACCAAACCGGAGGAGCGATGAGTAGACGAGGAGGATGATTACAGAGTTCCGAGGTCATTCATAGCTCCTGACGATACCAACGCCACCAAATCGATGGTCGAGGAGTTAGAGCAAATCATATTGATCGAACACCTACCAGATTGAAAGGTAGACCTAGGCATGGGGTTAACTCCCGAGCTTAGGAAAAAACTAATTGAATTTCTTAAAACTAACATAGATTGTTTCGCTTGGTCCTACCTTGACATGACAGGGATCCTCTCGGAAGTGACCACTCATAAGCTGAGTTTGGACCCAAAGTTCCACCCGGTTAAACAGAAGAGGAGACCATAGTCCAAGGTCAAGCATACATTCATCAAGGACGATGTATCTAAACTCCTTAAAATAGGGTTCATTCCGGATGTTAAATACCCGGGCTGGTTAGCTAACGTAGTGGTAGAGCCTAAAAGAGGAAATAAGCTAAGAATGTGTGTAGATTACAAAGATCTAAACAAGGAATGCCCTAAGGATTTTTTTCCTTTGCCTAACATTGATAGTATGATCGATGTGACGGCCGGACACGAGATACTCAATTTTCTCGATGCCTATTCCGGGTACAATCAAATTCGGATGGACCCGGGCGATCAAGAAAAGACTTATTTTATCATAAAATGCGGCACCTATTGTTATAACGTAATGCCGTTCGAATTAAAGAATACTGGTGCCACCTATCAACCCCTACTAAACTAGATGTTCGAAGAACAGATAGGAAATCAGTGGAAGTTTATATTGACAACATGTTATTTAAGTCCGTGCGAGTAGAGGGCCATTTAAAACATTTGCAGGAAACCTTAGGCATATTGAAGGAATACAATATGAAGCTGAACCTGGAGAAGTGCGCTTTCAGGGTCGGATTGGGAAAGTTCCTTGGGTTCATGGTATCCAATCGAGGGGTCGAGATCAATCCCGACAAAATCAAAGCCATAGAAGACATCACCGTTGTGGACAACATCAAAGCCGTTCAGAGGCTGATCAAGCGTATAGCCGCCTTGAGCCGGTTCATATCGAGGTTCTCGGACAAAAACCATTGTTTCATCTCACTATTGAAGAATAAGAATAACATTTCCCGATCCCAGAATGCTAACAAGGTTTGGAAGAACTCAAACGATATCTATCGAGTCCGCCCTTACTTCACACTCCGAAGGCGGATGGGCAGTTGTACCTTTACTTGGCGGTTTTTGAGGTTGTGGTAAGTGGAGTCTTAGTCCGTGAAGAGGAAGGCATGCAATTTCCTATATACTATGTCAGTAGAACTCTAGGCGAGGCCAAAAAAAGGTATCCTCTCATAGAAAATTAGCGCTAACTTTGCTAAGTGCCTCCAGAAAGTTAAAACCGTACTTTCGATGCCATCACATATGTGTCGTAACCTCTTACCCACTGAGGAACATCATGCACAAACCCGAGCTCTTGGGATGGTTGGCTAAATTAGCCAAAATTAGCGGGTACGATATCGAGTATCGACACCAAATCGCCATAAAATCTCAGATTTTGGCAGACTTCGTGGCCGACTAATGCTGACCTTAATAACTGAAGTCGAAAGGGAATTATTGCTAGCCTTGGGGACTATCTCGGGAATTTAGAACCTTTTTATGGACGGTGCCTCGAAGCAAAGGGGTCCAGGCTCGGCATCATGTTAAAACCACTTACGGGGAATGTAGTTAGGCAGTCTTTTAGAACTGTGAAATTGACTAACATTGAGGCCGAGTATGAGGCCGTAATTGCAAGTCTCAAGTTGGCCAAAAGCCTTGGGACCGAGGTTATCGAAGCTAAGTGTGACTCCGTCCTTGTGGTAAATCAAGTCAATGGGACGTTCGAAGTGAAAGAGGAACGAATGCAAATATATTTAGAGAAATTATAGGTAACGCTGCATAAATTCAAGGAATGGACCCTGCAGTACGTGCCCCGAGATCAGAACGGCGAGGCCGATGCTCTGGCTAACTTGGGGTCATCGGTCAATGTCAATGAATTCGGTTCGGGAACAGCAGTACAACTCATAATAGAAGAAGGCCATGCCGAAGTAAACTCAATGACTTAACTTGGGATTGGAGGAACAAGTGCATAGATTACTTGAAGATCGGTAAATTTCCCTCGGATCCCAAAGAATCGAGAGCCATGCGTACCAAGGCTGCCAGATTTAGCTTGGTTGAAGGGACATTGTTCAGGAGAACTTTCGACAGCCCGCAAGCCAGATGCTTGGGGCGGGAGATACCGAATACGTCTTGAGAGAAGTTCACAAAGGCACTTGCGGGAACCATTCGGGGGCAGATTCTTTGGTCCGGAAATTAATCAGGGCCGGTTATTAGTGGACCAAAATGGAGAATTATGCGAAGAACTTTGTACGAAAATGCGACGACTGTCGAGACACACACCGATGATCCATCAACCGGGAGAGCTACTCCACTCGGTCTTGTGCCCGTGGCCATTTATGAAGTGGGGAATGGATATCGTCGGTACTCTACTGTGGGTACCCGGTAAGGCTCAATTCATACTATTTATGACCGATTATTTTTCCAAATGGGCCGAAGCTCAAGAGTTCAAAAAAGTTCGGGAGAAAAAAGTCATTGACTTCATCTGGGACCAAATAATATGTCGGTTCGGGATACCGGCCGAGGTCGTTTGCGATAATGGGAAACAATTTATCGGTAGGAAGGTAAATAATTTCTTCAAAGATCACAAGATTAAGAAGATACTATCAACACCTTACCACCCTAGTAGGAATGGGCATGCAAAATCAACAAACAAGACCATACTTCAAAACCTGAAAAAGAGGTTGACCGATGCCAAAGGGATGTGGAAGGAAATCCTGCTCAAGGTCCTGTGGGCATACGTATGACCTCGAAGTCTAGTACCGGGGCCACCTCATTTTCATTGGTCTACGGGGCTAGAGCCTTAATACCAATCGAAGTGGGAGAACTGAGCCTCAAGTTCCAATATGCGCCAGAAGAGTCAAATGGCGAAGCCATGATCACGAGCCTAGAACTGTTGGATGAAAGGCGGGAGGCCGCCCTAGTCCGGTTGGCCGCCCAGAAACAGCTAATAGAAAGTACTACAACCGAAGAGCAAACCTATGACACTTTATGATCGGGGACTTGGTATTGAGGAAGGTAATGTTACATCCCCGAAACCCGAACGAGGGGAAGCTGGGACCAAATCGGGAAGGACCGTATCGAGTCGTCGGAATTACCGGCAAAGGCTCGTACAAACTCGAAGTAGGAAATGGTGTGCAACTATCGAAGAACCGGAACGTGACACACTTAAAGCGATACTATTTCTAAAGTATGAACTCAATTACTCTTTAATCATGTTATGAATCAGACTAACATTTGCAGGTAAGCGGCCAAGGATGGATGTGGCTATTAGGTTTGAAAGCACGCGTTGTACTCTTTTTCCCTTGAACTGGTTTTATCCCAAAATGGGTTTTCCGACAAGGTTTTTAATGAGGCAATAGTAAAACGTGCTAACTTAGATTCGAAGACCGGTCTCAACCCGGATTCAATGATCATTCGCTTCATATCAATAGTACCCAAGCCCTCTCAAGCTCGACCTCGAATACTGGGGGCCATTACCCTCGGATTAAGGTTTTTAGCAAGGAAAAAAGAATAACCTTATATGCTAGAAGCTAAGGCTTGGAGGTTAGGATTCATTGTAAGGGCCAAACGATTGTGTGAATCGTGCTCACATAGTCCACTTTAGCCATGATAAAAGTTTTTACGCGCTTTCGATCATGTACTTTACACACCGAGAAATGAAAGAAACTTGTGCCTTGCTATTACGCATTTTCTTTCTTCTTCAATTCCGGATCCAAAGAGCCCACGGGCTACCCATACTCGGGGACTATCGAACCCATAAGCTACCCCTACTCGGGGACTATCGAGCCTAGAAGCTACCTCTACTTGGGGCTATCGAGCCTATAAGCTACCCCTACTCAGGGGATATCGAGCCCATGAGCTACTCCTACTCGGGGACTGTCGCCCGAAGAAAGTTCAGATGATCCGGGCTATCGAATCCCGGAGACACCACACCTATCAGGCGGTGCCCAAATACAAAAGGTTATGGCCATCCTAAAAATGGCTCGGAGACGATCGAAGCTCGTAATCAGAAATTAAGGCCTGTATAAAAACTTGAAACCGTCTAAAAGGTTACCCTCGGAAAAAGCATCATCTAAAATCACTTAAGCATCTTGAAAACTTCCGGTCGCACCGAGGTTTCAAAGCCTCAAGCAAACAAAGTTCTATCGAAGCCGGACTCCGTTCGGACCTCTAAAAAATGAACGCCCCATACCTATATTTGATTCTATGCTAAGACATCAAAACATTACATGAGTAGAATTACAAAAAGATGCTAGAAAAGTAAAGACAGGATATTGCCAAAAGGGAAAATTTCATATATATTCCGGAACATGTTTACAAAGGCCCAATAAAAACGGCCTCAAAATATACACACACACACACATACATAAGGGAAAGCAAAAACTGAAAAATACTAAGGCATATACGCATGGTCTTCAGTGGGGCCTGTCTCACCGCCAGAACCGTCGGAGCCCTCAGATCCCTCGGAGCCCTCGGATCCCTCAGAGCCTTCGACACCCTCAGGCTCGTAGAGCTTCTTTGACTCGGCCTTGAGCTTTTTGGCTTCCTCAATTTCGGCCGATAGATCGAAACCTCGGGCGTGGATCGCTTCGAGGGTCTCTCTCCGGGACAACTGCTTCACATACTCAGCCTTTGTCTTTAGGCGGGTCTCGGCTACCTCCACATCGGCCTTGTAATGGGCCACCATTTCTTCGGCATCAGTGGAGGTTGTGTCCAATTTGGACTTCAGCACCTCATATTCTCTTCCGAGGACATCCCTTTCTGCGACAGTCGAGCTCAGCTATGCTCGAAGTTCATCATTTAGCTAGGACCAGTTGTCAGCTTTGTCATTTGCCACCCGGAGTTGCTCACTAAGAAGCCTGTACATGTCCTTCTTTCAGACCTGTTCTTTGAGCTCGAACTCGAGCTGGCTGATTCCCAAGCGGTACCGGAGGAAGCTTTCATGATGAACTAGTAAGAGACATCAATAGAAAACTCAAGCGGGGTTCATGAACGGAGTATGAAAGTGTTAGAACCCTACCCGGTTCAGCGCCTGCTGCGCCTCGTTAAAAAGACCTAACATGCCCACCTCATTCATCTTTGCTTGGTCCTCCTCGGTCACCATGCATCGGAGGTAGCTGGTTACACCTACCGGAGCAGACAAGATTCGGGCATGCTTTGGGACTGTGAGAACAACCGTCCTCTCGCGCTCGGGGTCTAGACTCGGTACAGGGAATTGCTTCACCAATCTTGGGCTCGTACTCGGCTCGTCTGCTCCCGAAGGCACGTCCTTCTTCGGTATCTCCAGGTGACCCAGCCCGGAGAAATCTTCCAATGTGGACTTGTCCATGCCACCGAAGAAGGAGTGGAGAGGATCCTCTACACCCTGAGCTCCTTCACTTGATTTTTCCTTGCCCCCTTGGGCCTCTTCAAGCATGGACTCGATATAGGAGGGCGTCTCGATGATGTCTATCACACCGGTCGCTTCCTTCAGAACAGGAACGTCTTCTCGGTAGGTCAATACCCGTCTCCACTTCGGCTACTCAAATCGGAAGGGGATCGACCTAGTGGCCCCTTTCCTTGGTCACTGTCTGCTCCCCGACAGGGGTCGATCCATGGGCGACAATGATGTCATCTTCTTCAGGCTCATCCCTGAGCCGGTGAAGCAAGTTAGAGTTCGATACCCGGGACTTAGTATTCTTCTTAGGCATACGAGCCCGGGTGGCCGCCCTCTTTCTAATCTTCACTTTGGGACTCGGGGAACCCGAGGACGTTTTTTCCCTCTTCTCCCCTTCCGCGATTGCCCCGGGCTGTCCCGAAACGGAGGGTTCAATGGGTAAGGACATATCCTCGTCCCTTTCAAGCTGCCTAAGCTCGATGGTCTTAGGAAAACCTACGAGGGAAAAGAGAAGGTCAGTATCGTGTTAGATTGGGGCATAGTAATAAATATTCAGGGGAAAGCCTTACTATGAGAACGGGCCTCCCATTTGCCCTTCGAAAGTTTGCACCATGTGTGCTCGTAGTATGACATCTGTTGGCAGATTCCTTCGATCCACTCCTTGAGCCGAGGGACCGTATTAGGAACCCGAGCAATAGCTGCACGACCATAAATACTGGCGATGAGAGAAGAAATTAAGGGAAATTGACACTTACGGAAAGACTAGAATTATGAGATGCATTCCACTTCTTGGGGAATGGCAGGAACTCGGGAGGGATCAGGTTTTCAGTTTTTACCCAAACAAAACGTCCTTGCCAACCTCGGTCTTGGTCCTCTTTGATGCTCAATAATGGGCCTTGCTGGCTCGGCGAACAAGCTTGATTAGTCCCCATCAGAAAATTTGGGGACTGTACAGACGGAGTAGGTGGTCTAGGGTGAACCCAGGAGATTCAGTGTTGTTCACGAAATGGCGTAGGAGGATCATGATCCTCCAGAGGGACAGATGGATTTGCCCAAGGCACACCTGGTACCTCTTGCAAAAGGCCAGGATCACTGGGTCAACTGGGCCCAACGTGAAGGGGTAAGTGTAAACACTTAAATACCCCTCCACATGGGTAGTGATATCATCCTTAGGTCCGGGGACAACCATTTCCTTGACTTCCCATTTATAGTCTTTTCGGACTATGGGAAGGGTATCTTCAATAACGGAGCATATGTACCTCCATACTCCTTCGCTTCGGTCTTATTTGATGGAGGCCTTCTCGACCTTGATATCATCCCTGATAGAATGGACCCCGGGTATAAAGCTTTTCATAGGAGGCTCTGGAAGAACCTGGGGGCATCTACCTCGACATCTGTGGCCAGGTGGGAAGATGAAGGGGCCGTTTGCTGTGGCACGGACTTGGAATTTTTGGCCATCATGAATCTGGGAAAATATATGAAGATTTGAAGAAGGTGTATGAAGATTTGAAGGTTAGAGGTGAAGATAACAAGTTCTGGGTTGAAAACCCAAGAAAATGTGAAGGTTTAAAGGTTAGAGATGAAGATGTGAAGGTTCAAGAAGCGAGGTATGAAGATTTGAGAAAGTTGAAAGCCTTTATAAAGTTCGAAGGTAAGAGCTAGGATCAGAAAGTGAAATAAGTAAAGAGGGTCGAAGCTTTTATAGGGGGAAATGTAATCGATACGTGACATTTCACATTCGAAGGCAACCAGCCGATGATCGACACGTGCTCGAAGTCAGAACGACGCGACTATTGTGACGTTTCGGCTTATCCGTCATCTTGGTTAAATCGTATGAAGGAAGGAATTGGGGTTCATCTATCGTTTCCCATCATTTTTGGCAAACACACTCTCTGAGAAACGAGGGGACTATTTGAATACGGGCAAAACCGAGTCTAACACACACCTCGATTTCGGTAGGTTAAACGAAGCAAGGGTATGAATACATGGGACCGAAATCGAAGCTGGGAACTTCTTGTACCGAGGCCTGAACGGAGTGCTCGCCATCAGATTTGATAAAATGATGCACCCCGCCTGTCCTTAAGATTCAGATAAGAAAAGAGTTCCAAACTTTTATGCATGCACCTCCGTACAAGTGCTGTGACTGGGGATGGGTTCTGAGACTTCGGGAAGCGCATGAAAAGGCTGTAGGCGACAAGTAGAAGGCCGTGATATTTGGAACCAACCGGATATCACGGCACAGATCTCGCTTGATTCCGGTTACATATCTGTAATTAACGAAAAAGAGGGTTTTTACCTTTTTTTAAACTTGTACTAGGGGTGAAGCTCTCCTACTATATAAAGGGGAAGTTTTTTCTTTAATAAGAGACGTTGTAACACCCAAAACAAGGAATACAAATTCATTTTCTCTGCTTTCTAGCTATTGCAAAGTTCTTATTTTATTGTAGTTCTTCGTATACAATTGGCTTCGAATTGAGGGCGAACCTACTGTTCAACCTGAATCCAAGTCCGCATGTAACATCACAATTGATTTGGTAATTCATTCTATATTTAGCTCTTTTATCTTACATTCTTGATTATTTGTGTTGAATCAATCCACATATACTTAAAACCGCGTATAAGTTCAATTGTTGTCCGTTTTAAGGATAAACAAACAACATCCTCATACAGTCAGACCTCTCTATAATATCATCCATATATAACAGTCATTCACTATAAAAGTCATATTTTTTCTTGGAACCCATTTTTATATTAATATATATTTTTTATAACAACACTAATATCGGAACAAAACGAGGTTGTTATAGAGAGGTTTGACTGTATAACAACCATTCACTATAAAAGACATGTTTTTCTTGAAATCGATTTTTATATTATGTGATAATATATATTTTTTATAACAGGACTTTACTATAGCAACAAAAAAATATCGAAATAAACGAGGTTGTTACTGACAGGTTTGACTGTATCACGCACTCTATATGCCCAAATCTCCAAATTTCCAAGATCATATCGTTGAGTAGTAGTGCTTATCGAGCGGATCGGGCGAATAATTACACTTAACGGTTCAGCTTAACAGTTATTACACTTAACGGTTATCGAATTATAAATATAGTAATCCGCTAACCATCCAATAAGACAATGGGCGGATTGGTAACGGATTAACAATTATCTGACGGTTATCGGGTGGCTTATCGGATAAACCAAATAGAATTTTTTTGAACAATCATTCAATCAATACCAAATTTTTAATACCATCTAAGATCTAACCAATCGATATTTTTGAATTGAAAGTCTTCAAGACTAATCATACTGTCATGCACATATTAACCAAATTTGTAAAACTAGAAAAATACATTCGTTCAGTAATCAATCATACTTTCAAAAGGACATTCGATTATGTAATATGCAAATAGATAAAGGTACAACATGTGAGAAAAATCAATATTCATATAAAACTAGGCAACCACATGTGATTGAATCAAGAAATTAGAAAAAGAATAGTAATATACAAACAACAATGCGAATGAAAGACAGATAAACAATTGTGTAATTTCTTAACCAGCCAAGATTGAGTAGAAAAGTTGAGATAAGCTTTCTAAATTTCCAAGAAAACACTTCCAAGCTCCAAATTGATGATAAGTAGTTCACAAGAAGTAGTAATCATCCTATTATAATCAGATGATGAAATTTACGAGCATATTTAGATTGAGACGAGAGCGAGACTGCCTTACATATGACGAGTAACGAGTGATGACTGATGAGCACGAGGCGACGAGCAGATTCAGATTTCGATTTTCAACTTCTCAGTTCTCAGTTCAAGAGAGAGACAACGACTTCTTTGCCTCTGGTGGCTGCAGAAAATTGAGAATTAGGAAATAGAAATTAGGAATTTAGTCATTTAGGGTTTCAATAGTACTTTATATACTTAGGGGTAAAAGTGTAAATATAAAAATTTTTAACGGGCTAACGGTACCCGAAAAGAAAATTGAGTAATCCGTCCCCAAACCATTAAGCCGTCAATTATAAAATCGTAATTCGTTCCCCATCCATTACCCCGATAATCTGATACCAATAAGCCATCGGTATGGTTAGGTTAACGGTTTCGGTTCAGTTTCGAACAACACTATCGATGAGCTCCATCGTTTTCTCTCCGAGGCCAACACTCCGAGAATCCGTCGCCGATCCTCAACCAATTTCTCGGGAACTGTAACGTAGAACGCAAATCAAAGGTAAATCAAAATCAACAATAAAGTTTGGGAATTTTTTGACAATCTTCATTGGATGAAGAATTCTCTTATTTTTCTTCTTTCTTCTTTTTCTTGGTTTTCATGGTTCTTAAGGTATTGAAGGTGGGAGAAAATGGAGGATGGAATATATTATGAGGACTTTTGGTGTTGATTGCAGAGGAATTTATTGCTAGATTTTTTAAGAAGGTGATGGAGTCTTCAAGAAAGTAACTAGACTATAATTGAAAACTTCAATATATGGTATGGAAAGCAAGAATAGACAGCAAGAAGGCGGCTAAAGTTTGGTATGGTGGAATTGAAAATCAAATAATATGAACTACCGACCATGAAAAGCTAAAGTTTAGTGGCCTAAAACGGAATCTAGTGGAACCTTTTCTTTATAGTGCTGTGGAAAGTGAATATAGTGTTAATATAGACGGAAAATTATGAGGGAAGTGTCCAAAATGTGTGAGATTATGTGCTGCTGTATGTATTTATGATCTCATCTGTAAATAGGTGTTACTCGAATCTCTCTTTTTCTTGAACAACTTGAATAATCCTACCTTATCTAAATATAAGTATGCAAAAGCTGCTCCAAATTCCTAGGTCTACATAAATACACTTCTCCCAATTTTTTGGTGTCACATAATATTAATTCTGAACCAAAAGTATGGCAAAAATAATTTCTTCTAGAATTTATTTTCTTATTCAATTGCAAGTCAAAATTTTCAATAAAGAATAATGTATACTTTTATAGTAAAAATATCCAAATTTTAAAAATAACTTAATATAATAGAATACTTTTGATTGAGATTTAGATTTCACAAATACAGGGGACTACTATTAAGTATACCAGTATATCTTTGATTTAGGCAAAATGGCCTTCTGGCCATTTAAACTTGCATCGGATTGCCAACCCGGTAAACGAACTTGTAAGTTTTCCAATTTAGCACCTCTACTTCACAAAATGACGAGTAATAAACACATAGGTCCGAGCATGTTCCTCAATTGCTATGACAAATGACATGTCATATGCTTAACCTTTCATAATTTGACAGGCGTAATTTGTAGGTCCTACTTTTTTAATTCCAATTTGTCAAATTTTAAACTTATTTTTTTTATTCTGTTCTCCTCCACCACAATTGAGACCTACAGGAAAACTCATAAACTAACACTAAGCTCAAGTTGGCCGGTGAAACGACCCGGCCGGTCGTTTCGTGAATTATAGCCCCGTTTCCCCCATTTCTGCTTCCTTATATGTTCTTCAGCTGTATTTCAACGTATCGTGTTGGTTGGTTCGGGTCCGGAGTGGTTTCGGTACGGAATGAGACACTTAGTCGCCTATTTAGAAGCTTAAGTTGGAAAAGTCTACCGGATGTTGACTTATGAGTAAACTGTAGACATGTAATTTTTGACCCTCCCCAAGATTTTACACATTTTAGCAGTTAAATATTTAGTTTAGGTCTAATATGGCTATTTAACTAGTTTTGACTCTCTTACTTTATTTTATCACAAAAACAAAAATTACAAAAATATTTTCTCTTATTTAGCTAATTGATCTTTTATTTAGTTACTTTTAGTTTATCTACCTTTCATAAAATTTAAAAAAATATATATACAAAAATAGTTTCACTTTTGGTATTTAGTTTTATTTTAGTAGTTTATTTTAAATAAGAGTGATTTCTATATTTTATTAATACATTATACTTTTTTGAATAAGATTTGGGATTTAGCTAAAAGAGTTTGAACAACCCCAAAACTAGGCTCATTTTTGAATTTTCTTAAGCCATTTTGGACCAACCCAATTACCCTCAGCCCAAATAACCTTGGCCCATTACCTATCCTTAACCTAGACCCTAACGACTCAGAACCTAACGCCAGAACCCCCCCCACCCCCCCCCCCCGCCCGTGTTCTATCTTCTTCAACACTTAACACATCCGAAAAAGAAAGGCGAGACTTAAGGGACCTCACGAGCATACCTTTCCTCTCCATCTTCAACCTTAAGACCCTTGAACACGCCTGGATCTTCTTCTTCAACACTCATCACAAAGACCCCTCATCCCCTCCACAACCTAGAGCCATCAGCGAGCCTCCACCCCTAGACGACCACACACACATACGAACAGAGAGGAGAGATTAAGAGCAGCAGCGACATGGCGACGTCCCCCTTTTTTCTAATCTTCTTCCTCATCGTCAGTGACCCCCATAAACTTTAGCCCATATCCGCCTGAAATCACCCCAAATCCAACTCAAAAAGAGCTAAAAAACTACTGAAATGACCATCTTCTTCCACCGTGTAATCAACTGTTTAAACTACCAGAAATCTGCCATGTAGATACCCAAATTCCAGCTCCAAAACACCCAAAATCACAGCTGAAAGATCTGCCGGAACCACTAAAAAACAGTCCAAAATCCGGTTCATCGGGAATTCGAAATTTAGCAAAGTTTTTCCAGTTTGGAGTCGACTGATCGGAGTTCGTCGTTGTACTGGTTTACATCAATTTTCAGTTAAACTGAGGTCCAATTTCTCTTCCTTCTTACAAACTTGTTTTCCTTAGTTTGCTGCTGACTGAATGACTTTATGAAAGGTTCTCTTGTCTGATTTTATCGTTTGCGTGTTAATGTATTCTTAACTGAGTAGTTGCTATGTTGAATCAGTGCTTCTTTAATTTAGAATGTGGAAATGAATTGGTTTGAGTTGCTGTGTTTCGTTATAATAATTAACATCAAAACGGACATTATCGTAAAACAAGAAAGGGATCTAGGCTTAAGAATATTTGACTACTTCTGTAGCTTTATTTTACTATTGGGTCGAGCGGTTGGATTTAAACGAAAAATGAAATTGGGTGTTGCTTGAGATAATCGGATTTTAGATTGACAAAAAATTGAAAACAATAATTTGGATTAAAAGGGATTTGGACTTGATATGAATCTTATTATTTGCTTTATTTCATTGAGTCGTTAGGAGCATGCTTTAGGCGCGATTAATAAATTATCGTGGCTATGGGTACGGTTCCCGTGGCATGGTTGCGATACCTAATCCCCAATTCGGGTGTGCATTTCATGTGACCCGACCACAACCTCGAATATTAATAAAATTAAACATGTTGTAGATCGTGGGTACGGTTCCCGTGACGCGATTCGCAATGTGTACCAAACAAACGAGTGTGCAACATCGCGACTTGTTTCAACCAATTCCATAAATGTTAAAAACGGTTAAAAGGAATAAAATGTACATAGATTTTAAATATGTAATTAATCAGATAATTAGGCCAATTATTAGTAGTTGAGCGACCGTGCTAAAACCACGGAACTCGGGAGTGCCTCACACCTTCTCCCGGGTTAACATAATTCCTTACCCGGTCTCTTGTGTTCGCGGACCAAAAATAGAGTCAATTTTCCTCGATTTGGGATTTTAAAATAAACCAGTGACATGGGACATCATAAATTATTCCAAGTGGCGACCCTGAAATAAATAAATAATCCCATTTCGATTTATGTCACTTAAATTGGAAAAACTCCCCTATCCCCGCGGGAAAAAGGAGGTGTGACAGCTCTGGCGACTCTGCTGGGGACACGAACCCAGAATCTCTAGTTCAGGGTTCAAATTCGAGCTTAGAATAATTGTTATAGTTGGCTTTGTTTATTATTTGATTTTTACGTGTTTGAGCCTAATGTGCTAAATGCCGCTTTTTACCGCTTTGATATTGTTTGAACTGTATATAAACTGTTACGAAACCCTTTTTCTCTCTGAGTCTTCTAAATCTTCTGGGAAGTGCACGCTGGCGTGACTTCTTTTCTATTAGTGTCATACCCTAATTTAGAACGAGATTCGGATCAGTTACAAAGCCGGATGGCCTTTTGGTTACCGGTATGTTGCCCCTCCCGGCTCGAGTTGTCCGCTCGGGTAAGCCAGGTCTAGAACAATACACCCAGGTTTTAAACCTAGAATAACATAACCTCATGCCGAATCCCTAGTAGGAAAGCTTGTTTGCATCACGTGCATTTGACTTAAGGGACTCAACATAGGGGTTGGGTCCGTCTAGGACAAGTGTACCAGAAATAAAAAGACCATCCCGATGCATTTTAACGTGCTACTTGTGCATTTATTTATTTCAGCTTGCATGTTGACCGGCTTCTAGATTAGGGAAGAAAAATCAAAGAAAAACCAAGGTTGAGGTAGGAGAGAGAAAATCATCCGTTTCCAAAACCCTGGTGTTCAAAATGTCCCGAAACTCTACCGAAATTTTGAAAAAAAAAAGAGGGCATTTCAAAATAAGTCATACTTTCTTGTTGTGTCAAAAGTGAACGAACTACGCGGGTCTGATTCTCACCGGATGTGAGATACGTAGGCAAACCTCATCGGTTCCGGCCCCAATTTTAAAAAATCCAAAAATATTTTCTTTTAATTTACTCTAAAAAATCCGAAAATATTTCCGAAAATTGAAAAGAAAATTCAAGATTCAAAAAAAAAAGAATTTCTTTTTTCTTCAGAAGTCTTTCTTTCATGATTTTAACATAAAAGTCCAAAAATCTGAAAATATTTTCTTTATTCTTTAGAAATTTTTCTTTCGAAATGCCAACAGAAAAAAGAGAAAAATTCAAAATTCAAAAAAAAAATCTTGCTTCTTTATAAGTCTTTCTTTCGGAAATTTAAAAAAAATTTAAAAAATCAAAAAAATCAAAAATCAAATAAAAGAGTTAGTTTATTTACTTTATTCCCGATCTTCCCGAACTACGCAAAGATATGATTCATGCGGCGTCATGATACGTAGGCAACCTACATAGGGCCCGATCGAATCATTTTTTTCTGAAATAAAAAAAAGAAAAAGAAAAAAAAGAGATGAAGTCATGAGATGTGAGAAATGAAAGGAAAGAAAAGAGTGATAATCAGAAAGAAAAAGAGAGGAAAGAAAATGAACAAATCAAGGAGCGCAAGAGAGAAAATGAAGAAGACAGGGGCAAGAGAAGTAAAATTGGGATGATGCCAAGTTGACTTCGCACCCTCGAAGTCATTTTAGAACCGATAATTGTGATTAGGTGCATTGCACGCTATGTGATATTTTTAGCTGTTAAATGCCCTAACGCTAACATGATGACTTCATTTTGTTCCTTGTTGTTATCTTCATTATTGTAGAAGGGTGGTTGGTTTGTGGTTCTTAAACTGGAAACTCTTCCATACAACACAAGGTCAAAGAGCAAGGTAGCCATGGCTAGCAAAGACTTGGACACATGTGTTATTGATCCGCCTAAGGAGATTGTTGAATCAGAATCTGAGTTGAAAGAAGAGGTCCTAAGGTTGAAAGGACAGATGGCTGAAATATGCCAAGCCTGGATTAGTGGGCGTCCTCCACCATTATTTCCCACTAACTACACTGAAAGCCTTGTCATCATTCCGTCACTGTCACAAATCCATATTCCCACTGCTACTGATATCTCCCCACAACCTTTTCATAGTCCACCCGCCAAAACCACCTCATATACCGCTCCTTTGACCACTCATGTCTTTGTAGCTCCTCCACCAGCTACTTTTCCTCGATCCTCTAGCGAGACTGTGTTTAAAGTCCCCGATGCCAACACTATGCTCCAGAACCAACTTTCAAGGTCGGGTCCATACTCTCACGCTCCTCATTTTGAGCCTCCCGGTGAAACTGAAAAGCCTGCCAAGACAGTGGAGCAAGATGAGATATCTAGGAAGGTGAAAATCTTAGAGCAGTCTTTAAGAAACATGCAAGGGATAGAGAGCCAGGTGAGCGTGCCTTACAAAGACTTGTGCTTGTTTCATTACATCCAACTGCCTGCTGGGTTTAAGATTCTAAAGTTTGATTTGTATGATGGGCGTGGAGATCCAGTAGCCCATCTGAGGGGTTATTGCAGTGAAATGAGAAGTGTTTGCGGGAAAGATGAATTGCTGATGGCATGTTTCAGTGAGAGTTTGAGTGGGGGTGCCTTAGAGCGGTATACTCGTCAAGATTTCAGTAAATGGCATGCATGGGGTGACATGGCTCAAGATTTTGTTCGGCACTATCAGTACAATGTAGACATTATCCCAGACAACTCCTCCCTATCTCAGACGGAAAAGAAACCCGAGAAAAGTTTTAGGGAGTTTTGGCTCAGATGGAACGATCAAGTTGCTCGGGTCAGTCCTCCGATTGATAGAAAAGATGTTGTTGAGTCCCGCCAACGACATGATCCAGTGGACATTCCTGCTCAATGCTTTCAGCCTCAATACCAACCCCATGAATATCCTCGTACCCCAGATAATCCTTACCAATGCTACTTTCCTCCACAAAAACCCCAAAGTCATACCTCACCTTCCAAGTACTCTATCCACAATGCACCACCATATGCTCCACACCCATGAAACCCACAATGACTTGCACCGCCTCCACAAATGTTTTACCCACCTCTACAAGCATATCAACCACCGGCCCGCAAAAAGTTCCAACCGAGGCCAGAGTACAAAGTGAAAAGGCAACAACAAAAGGAAAAGACTTTCACTTCTATTGGAGAATCATATGCTAGTTTGTTTCAAAGGTTGAGGCAATTGGACATGTTGAAGCCGATTCAGATAAAAATGTCGAACCCCCTTCCAAAGAATTTTGATTATTCTCAAAGGTGCGCATATTGCTCTAATGCCCCGGGGCACAACATAGAAAAGTGTTGGAAGCTGAAAAGAGCAGTCCAGAAGCTTGCTGATGCAGGTGACATTGTCGTGCAAAATCCAGATGCAGTAGACACTAGCCAAAGTCCATTGCCTGTTCATAATGAGACGCATATGGTGGGTATGATTTGTGTTGAAAAGGAATATGAGAACTCTTCTAAGCTCCTTGGGGGGACACTTTCCGCAAAGCTTTCAGCGCTATCAGTCTCGGTTCCAGAAGTTGATCTTAAGAGCGAGTTGGCAAAGGGACCCAAAAGCTATTTGCTATGGTCAACATGATGGAGACTCGCGAAGGTTCTAGTAATGTCGATGTGCGACTCAATGGCTAAGATGTCAAGTTTGGTAATTGGAAAGACACTCCTTTCTTTGGCTAGCCAGGGAGGAGTTTTGGTAGTTTATTTTGTTGTCATTTCTGTTGTCCGGGTTATTTCAGGGTTGTAATCTGGATATTGTCTGTTGACTCAAACCCTTCTATCATTTTATTTTTCCTATTTCATTTAGTCGTAGTAACTCATTTAGTGTTATCTAGGTTTGCTCCAGGGTTGTAACCCCAGTTTATTTTGCTTGTTTTGTTGTTCAAACCCTTTCACCTTCTGTCTAATGCAATTTCCTATTTTCTGTTATTTCTAGTCAGTTTTGTTTAGTTCCCTTTTCCTCTTATAGTTCTTTTCATGCTGGCTCTAGTGACATGACATGCACGCATAATTCTAGGCCTGGTCTTAAAAGTTAGTCTAATTATGAAGCAATGAAATAATTTTGAAGATGGCAGAGACATTTGAGGAAAATAAGTAAAGATCTGGACATTTTGAGATCATTTAAAGCCCGAGTTGTGTGAAACTAGGGAAGATAGTTCGGGAAGTTAATAGGACGACAAGAATTTGTCACGAGAGAGTGCGTCCCAAACAATTTGAAGCGAGCAACTTTGAGTCCAAGTGCATCTCAAGTTACGAGATAAAGCCAAGGGAGTTTGCTCCAAACAGACGGAGGATATCTATCGTGAAGAAGAAATCACCGAACGAGAGTTTTGTACTTGACAAGGCACTAAAAAAAAGTGGAAGGCATATCGGTGATATCAATGCCGGAGCTGCAAAAGAAATGTTGTGCATGATCTTCCGTTTTCATTTTCAAGTTGCATGTGTTGTACTTGGCATTTTCAGAGATTGGGAGGCCCTCTTTCAGCTACCCAAACACTTTATACCATTCGGTACCCCTTTTGAGCCTATGCTAATTTTCTTGACCTCCCCTCTTTTGGAATCAAGTTTTAGTCAAAAAAAAAGTTCATGTCCCCATAGATTTGTTTTAGAAAGTCTTTCTAAAAGAAAATTCTAAAAAAAAGAGAAAAAAAGAGAAAAGAGAAAGAAAAAGGAAAGAAAGAAGAAAAAGAAGAAGAAAGGATAATAGCAACAAAAAATATCTTTTTGAACTACGTTCGACCTGATTCTTGTCACCACAAGATACGTAGGTGGCCTTAAGGTTAGGCCGCACCACATAAAATATTTCATAATCCCATGAAGTCGAGAGAGGGGCAGTCTTTCTTAGAAATTCCATCTCAAAAAGAAAAAGAAAAAAAAAGAATCAAATTCCCTTGTTTTAGAAATTGGGGCAAAGTTTTTAGAATGGATTCCAAAAGTTGTAAATAAATTAACCCCGCTGTCTTAGTTATTTTGAGCCTTTATGATATTCTTTCTTTCTAACCCTGTCCAAAAGCCACATTACAGTCCAAAAAAGACCTCCCAAATAATCTTTGAGAGTGCCGAGCTAGACATGCCAGGAGCATACAATGTTTTTAGTATGGTCAATGCCTTGTCATCTACAGAATCGGAGGAAATAAAAAGAAAAAGAACAAAATGAGAGAGTCTTATCGGTGAAAACCTTCACAGGCACCATAAGGCGACGGTAAGTTGAGAGAAAGAACAAAATGAGAGAGGCTTGATGGTGAAAACCCTTCGGGCACTACAAGTCGAATAAGGACCGTGAATCAGATAGGATAATCGGAGCATTGAAGCCCAGTTTAACGACTCAAAGGTACAACAAGAGTTGAACATTGGAATTGCTTGACAGATTAGCCACTTAATCCAAAGGTGCATGTCATGGTCATTAGAGTTGGTATCCACATCTGATAAGTTTTTACTTTGTAATTTTCTTGTTAGGTATCATCTCTTTCCATTGTCCCTTACTCTGTTCCTTTTGTTTACTTCCTCTTCTTGAGTCTGTTTGTTAGAACAAGTGAGAAATGACTTCAAAATTTGCTACCAGCTTTCCAATTGCACAAAACGGAATCTGGCTAGCACATCAAAGTGGCATAAGTCAGGAAAGAACGGTATGCGCACCGAGTTGGTTACAATCAACGTGCTTTGGGATTCATGTGAAATGCAAAGGTTCGGTAAATGTCAATTCATGAGCAAAATGCAACAGATAGAGGATATTAGGCTTGAATGGATCGGAGGTGTTTTTTGTGATAAGGGTTGAGAGAAAATTGTTAGTCGATAACAGGTAAGGCCTTCCAAGTTGAAATCAAAGTTATCATGGCAAGTGTAGAAGCAGCCGCCTTCAAGGTCAAGGCCACAAACTAACCACCGTATTTTAAACTCACAAGTTTTCTTTGTCTGAAACAGGGATAAAAGCTATGTTCATATCAAAGCTTGGAAGCTTGAATTTTTCAGGTGTAATGCCCCAATTCTGCTTACGCAAAGGCTATTGAGAAGATCACACATCACCCCTAAGAGAAGCACTTCCTAGTCTGGGTCTTTAAGGTTATACTTTTGTTTTAGGAGACGCACTTCCTAAATTGAGATTCCACCCCTAGGAGACGCACTTCCTAGTTTTGGTCATTTAAATTCATCCCTAGAAGACGCACGTCCTAGTTGGAGTCATTGAAGTTTTACCCGTTAGGAGACGCACTTCCTAGTCTGGGTCTTTAAGGTTATACTTTTGTTTTAGGAGACACACTTCCTAAATTGAGATTCCACCCCTAGGAGACACACTTCCTAGTTTTGGTCATTTAATTTCATCCCTAGGAGACGCACGTCCTAGTTAGAGTCATTGAAGTTTTACCCGTTAGGAGACGCACTTCCTAGTCTGGGTCTTTAAGGTTATACTTTTGTTTTAGGAGACGCACTTCCTAAATTGAGGTTCCACCCCTATGAGACGCACTTCCTAGTTTTGGTCATTTAAATTCATCCCTAGGAGATGCACTTCCTAGTTTGAGTCATTGAAGTTTTACCCGTAGGAGAAACACTTCCTAATCAAGGTCTTTCAAGTTATTCTTTTAGGAGACGCACTTCCTAGTTTGGTTCATTCAAGTTTCACCCCTAGGAGATGCACTTCCTAGTTGGTTCATTCAAGTTTCACCCCTAGGAGACGCATTTCCTAGTCTGGGTTTTTCAGGATATACTTTCAGGAGACGCACTTCCTAAATTGAAATTTTACCCCTAGCAGATGCACTTCCTAGTTTGGGTCATTCAAGTTCAGCCCTAGGAGATGCACTTCCTAGTTTGAGTCATTGAAGTTTCACCCCTAGGAGACGCACTTCCTAGTCTAGGTCTTTCAGGATATACCTTTAGGAGACACACTTCCTAAATTGAGAGTTCATCCTTAGGAGACGCACTTCCTAGTTGAGTCATTGAAGTTTCACCCCTAGGAGACCCACTTCCTTGTTTGGGTCTTTCAGGATATACTTTCAGGAGACGCACTTCCTCAATTGATATTTTGCCCCTAGGAGACGC
Source organism: Nicotiana attenuata (assembly GCF_001879085.1). NCBI lineage: Eukaryota > Viridiplantae > Streptophyta > Magnoliopsida > Solanales > Solanaceae > Nicotiana > Nicotiana attenuata. The sequence goes on from NC_031999.1 coordinate 952,334, forward strand.
ACTTCCTAGTTTTGGGTCATTTAAGTTCAGCCCTAGGAGACACACTTCCTAGTTTGAGTCATTGAAGTTTAACCCCTAGGAGACGCACTTCCTAGTCTGGGTCTTTTAGGATACACTTTTATCTACCTTTCATAAAATAAAAAAAATATATATACAAAAATAGTTTCACTTTTGGTATTTAGTTTTATTTTAGTAGTTTATTTTAAGTAAGAGTGATTTCTATATTTTATAAATACATTATACTTTTTAGAATAAAATTTGGGATTTTAGCTAAAAGAGTTTGAACAACCCCAAAACTAGGCTCATTTTTGAATTTTCTTAAGCCATTTTGGACCAACCCAATTACCCTTAGCCCAAATAACCTTAGCCCATTACCCCATCCTTAACCTAGACCCAAAGATCAAAAACCTAACACAGACCCCCCCACAACCATTTTCTATCTTCTTCAACACTTAACATACCTAAAAAAGAAACGCGAGACCTAAGGGACCTCACACAAGCAGACCTTTCCTCTCCATCTTCAACCTTAAGACCCTTGAACACGCCTGGATCTTCTTCTTCAACACTCATCACAAAGACCCCTCATCTCCTCCACAACCTAGAGCCATCAGCGAGCCTCCACCCCTAGAAGACCATACACACAAACAGAGAGAAGAGATTAAGAGCAGCAACGACATGGTGATGTCCCCCTTTCTTCTGATCTTCTTCCTCACCGTCAGTGACCCCCATAAACATTAGCCCAGATCCGCCTGAAATCACCCCAAATCCAACCCAAAAAGAGCTAAAAAACTACTGAAACGACCATCTTCTTCCACCATGAATCAGTCCTCATAATCAACTGTTTAAACTACCAGAAATCTGCCTTGTGCATACCCAAATTCCAGCTCCAAAACACCCGAAATCACTGCCGAAAGATCTGCCTAAACCGCTCAAAAACAGTCCAAAATCCGGTTCATCGGGAATTCGAAATTTAGCAAAGTTTTTTCAGTTTGGAGTCGACTGATCGGAGTTCGTCGTTGTACTGGTTTACATCAATTTTCAGTTAAACTGAGGTCCAATTTCTCTTCCTTCTTACAAACTTGTTTTCCTTAGTTTGCTGCTGACTGAATGACTTTATGAAAGGTTCTCTTGTCTGATTTTATCGTTTGCGTGTTAATGTATTCTTAACTGAGTAGTTGCTATGTTGAATCAGTGCTTCTTTAATTTAGAACGTGAAAATGAATTGGTTTGAGTTGCTGTGTTTAGTTATAATAATTAACATCAAAACAGACATTATTGTAAAACAAGAAAGGGATTAAGGCTTAAGAATATTTGACTACTTCTGTAGCTTTTGTTGGGTCGAGCGGTTGGATTTAAACGAAAAATGAAATTGGGTTTTGCTTGAGATATTCGGATTTTAGATTGACAAAAAATTGAAAACAAAAACATGGATTAAAAGGGATTTGGACTTGATATGAATCTTATTATTTGCTTTATTTCATTGAGTCGTTAGGATCATGCTTTAGGCGCGATTAATAAATTATTGTGGCTAGGGTACGGTTCCCGTGGCATGGTTGCGATACCTAATCCCCAATTCGGGTGTGCATTTCATGTGACCCGACCACAACTTCGAATATTAATAAAATTAAACATATTGTAGATCGTGGGTATGGTTCCCGTGTCGCTATTCGCAATGTTATCTCTTCCACCAATAAATTCCCTAAGCTAGATTATAAATTGAAGGACTCAACACAATTAGGGGATCACCCCCCAAAAAAGAAAAGAACGACAGCCACCCCTCGATCTCTCTCTCCTAACTCTAGGAGACCCCTTCCCTTTCATTCTCAACAAAAGAATAATAGACCCCCCAATCTTACGAACCTAACGCCTCTTCCTCTGAAGTTGAAAGCTTCACCAGCAGCCGGCACCCCACCTAATTACTTCATTTTTTGGACTCCATATTTAAAAGAACAACATAACTCCTCCACCCCTTCTTCCAAAAATCAGTCCAAAACAACACCTGAACCTACAAATTCCGATCGAGCTCGAGTTCGCCTCCAATGGTTGGTTCCGTTTGAGGTCGCCGGCGAACGTTCCATTTAATAAATTGTCCAGTTTGTTGTAGTTTGAGTTCAGATTCATCAATATAAAGAAATAGATTACACATCTGATGATTCAGAAGTAAGTAAGGAGGCAAGTTCACGAAAGTGGTAAATAATTATTCATTTCTATTTTTGCACTGTTTGTGAGGTTTGCTTGAACTCTTGATTATTACTTTCTTCTTCTTTTAGAGATCCGGATTTATTTATATCCTATGTTCTAATTCAGAGCTGCACACATCCTTTTTCCCGAGGGGATCGGGAGTTTTTCCAATTTAAGTGACATTATTCGAAATGGGATTATTTATTTAATTTTAGAGTCGCCACTTGGGATAGTTTATGGTGTCCCAAGTCACCAGTTTATTTTAAATCCCAAATCGAGGAAATTTGACTCCGTTTAAAAGTCTGCGAAACCAGAAGACCGGGTAAGGAATTCTGTTAACCCGGGAGAAGGTATTAGGCATTCTCGGATTCCGTGATTTTAGCACGGTCGCTCAATTATTATTAATTGGCCCAATTATCTGATTTATTACATGTTTTAAAACCTATTGTGTATTTTTTACCTTCTAACCGCTTTTATTTATTTATGGAGTTTATTTAAATAAGTCGCGATGTCGCGCACTTATTACTTAAACGACCTCGGATTTGGATTTTTATGGTTTAGTTAGTCTCGTTAGGTGATTTTGGACTTGGGAGCGCGTCTACAATGTAATTTGGACGTCTGTGGTAGAATTTGGCTTGAATTGATAAAATTGGAATTTGGGTGATTGTGGTCGGCAGTGGAAAATTTGATATCGGGGTCGGAATGGGATTCTAGAAGTTGGAGTAGGTTCGTAGTGTCATTTGTGACGTGTGTGCAAAATTTCAGGTCATTCGGACGAGGTTTGGTAGGTTTTGGCATCATTTGCAAAAATTGGAAGTTTAGAAGTTCTTAAGCTTGAATTCGAGGGTGATTTGGTGTGTTGATGTTGTTTTGAGTGTTCCGAAGGTTCGACTAAGTTTGAATGTTGATATGTGACTTGTTGGTATTATTGATTGAGGTCCCGAGGGCCTCGGGATGAATTCGGATGGTTAACGGAGGATTTGTTAGTGGAATTGTGCAGCTGAAGCTGCTGCTTCTGATGTTTCTGCACCTGCGGAGTGGCAATCGCAGGTACGAGGTCCACAGAAGCGGAAAGGGGTTGCAGATGCGGAGTTTTGGGGAGCTGAGGAAGGTGCGCAGGTGCGCAAGTTTGGTAGCACATGCGAGCCCGCAGGTGCGGGATCTGGGTGGATAAGTGACTTCCGCAGGTGCGGTTGTTTGGACCGTAGAAGCGGTCGCGCACGTGCGAGAAAAGGGCCGCAGGTGCGAGATGCCAGGGCAGAAGGTATATAATGCACACTTCGCAAATTTTTGGGTATTCTTCACCATTGCTATTCGGATTTTGAAGCTTTTGGAGAGTTTTGAAGAGGGAATCAAGGGGGTTTTCTTAAGGTAAATTACTTGAGCCTAATGATCGTGATTATGATGATTTTCAGTTGTTTAAACAAGTAATTAGTAGAGTTTAGGGATGAAAGTGAAGGGATTAGGGCTTGGGAATTGGAAAGTTTGATTTGGGGATTTGAGGGGTCAAATGAGGTCAGATTTTGATAAATTTGGTATGGTTGGACTCGTGGGTGAAAGCGCTTTCTAGTTTTGTGATTTTAGTCGGATTTCGAGATGTGGGCCCGCGGGGTCGGGTTTGGGTGAATTTTTGGATTTTGATCTAAATTGATAGTATTTCATGGAATTGATTCCTTGCCCTATATAAACTGCATTGTATTTCTTTTGGTTAGATTCGGGTCGTTTGGAGGTTGATTCCAGAGGCAAGGGCGTCACGAAGTAGGATTTGGATTGGTTTCAGGTAAGTAACGCTTCCAAACTTGGTTCTGAGGGTTCGAAACCCTGAACTATGTGTTATGTGATTAGTATTAAGGTGATGCAAATGCCAAGTGACGGGCGTATGGGCATGCACTGTGAGAATTGTGGCCTGGTTCATTCCATGGCACTGCTTAGTGACTCTTTCTTGCTGATATCCGTGATTCTGTTATGTGGTTAAGTAAATGAGCTGTAAATCTTGCTAAATGTCATGTTAGGGCTTCACGCTTTTGGCACAGTTGTTATCATTTTGGCACATCATATCATGGTTTCGGGCTAGTTTCATGGCATTGTGAGCCCGTGTGTGTGTGAGACTGGAGAGAGTGATGACTAAGTGAGGCCGAAAGCCTGATTATGAGTGATAGTTATGGGATCGGGCTGCATGCCGCAGCAGTTATGTTGATGATTATTATAGCGCTTGGGCCATAGGAGCCCTTCCGGAGTCTGTAACACACCCCCAGTGAGCGCAGTTGATATTTTGAGGTATGGATCTTCCCTGGACTTGGATCTTGTCCGAAGTATTTATACCTGGAGATGGATCTCCTCCATAGGGCTGGAATGGCCTTCCTCGGTACTGAGTGACTGTTGTCAGTGATGTGTATATATTCCGGGATGGATCTTCCCTGGGCCGGATGGCCATATACAGTACCGAGTGGTTGGGCACTTGAGAGTGGAGGTACATGGTACATTTTTACGCATTCTGTGCATTGACACGTAGAGATTAGCTGAGCTTTATACTTCACATTGTTCAGATCTGTATTTACTTTACTGTTGAGCTGAATGCTTGAATTGCAAGCATCCCTACTTTACTGTACAGTTTAATTGTGTTTACCTGTAGAGGTTTAGTTCGTAACTACCTATCAGTCCATTGTTTGGACTTGTTACTGACTGAGTTGGTGTACTCACGTTACCCCCTGCACCTTGTGTGCAGATTCAGGTATCTCAGGCCACGGTAGCGGCTGCTGACTATTCCAGTCGCGGACTTTCATCGGAGATAGCGACGCAACTGCTTGGCAATTGCAGTCTTGCCTTTTTCCTTTTTTATCCTCCTTTTAGTGTATTTTGGCTACTCTGAGACTATGTTAGTCTTGCTATATTTCAGAATTGTTTAAGTATTTGCTCATGACTTAGTGACACCCGAGGTCGGGCTTTTATTTTCGCATTTTGGTTTTTGAATTAATCTCTTTTACGAAATTTCAGGTTGAAAAAGGCTATTATCTAACTTAAGATGAAATATTCAATTGTTTGGGAGTATGTCAGCTTGCCTAGTTCCATGATAGGTGCCATCACAACCGGGTTGGTTTTGGGTCATGACAGCCGGAGAACTCCCTTGCAATGTGTCTGGTCGACGACGAATAGTTTGCTCTCCGTGTTACCTACTCATTTAGTTATTATCTAGCTATTTATTTTCAACCACCTCAATCACCATCTCCGTCGAAACTTTCTTCCTACCAAGCCCATTGGCACAGACAAAAGAGATAAAAAATGGCATTTCACCCCTGCTTCTAATTGTGACCTTAACCATAAACCACAATCACCCCCTTAGTTGACAAAAAACATACTCCAAAAAGAAGTACTCCAAACACTTTTTTTAAGCAACTATACCACTAGGCAGGCTGCCTGGTGGTTATTATATAAATAAAATCTCAAAAATGGGTCCAAAGCTTACAAGATGTTGTTAATACCAAATTTTTCCCTATATATTTTTAAACATGCAAACTACTTTCAAAATAGCATGAGCATGCCTATATAAGTATGCCCAAATATTTTACTATTTTTTCTTAATTTTTAAGGATTTTAAATCAATTTATTGCCTTATTTTATCCAGAAAAACTCAATAATTATTCCCAAAATTATCATTTTTTGGCGATTAATTTATTAGATTTTCATATTTATATTAAAATGTAGCTAGTATAATTTTTACATATTATTACAAATTTGTTTAGTATTTTTAAAGCTAAATTGCATATATTTTTTTTAAGCAATCCACTAGGCAGTGCCTAGGGCTAGTTTTTATTTATATAAAAAAAAATCAAAACATAGTTTGTCAGGAGGTCTAACACAAGAAAAGGCATAAAATTTGAAAAATACATACGACCTATTACCAATACTGAGGTTTAGTTCGTCACTACCTATCAGTCCATAGTTTGGACTTGTTACTTACTGAGTTGGTGTATTCACATTACCCCTTGTACCTTGTGTGCAGATTCAGGTATCTCAGGCCACGGTAGCGGCTCCTGACTATTCCAGTCGCGGACTTTCATCGGAGATAGCGAGGTAGCTGCCTGACAATCGCAGGCCTGCCTTTCTCCCTTTTTATCCTCCTTTTAGTGTATTTTGGCTACTCTCAGACTATGTTAGTCTTGCTATATTTTAGAACAGTTTTAGTATTTGCTCATGACTTAGTGACACCCGAGGTCGGGCTTTTATTTCCGCTTTTTGGTTTTTGAATTAATCTCTTTTGCGAAATTTCAGTTTGAAAAAGGCTATTATCTAACTTATGATGAAATATTCAATTGTTTGGGAGTGTGTCGACTTGCCTACTTCCATGATAGGTGGAATCACGACCGGGTTGGTTTTGGGTCGTGACAAGTTGGTATCAGAGCCTAGGTTACACAGGTCTTACGAGTCATGAGCGGGTTTCGTAGAGTATCGCGGATCGGTACAGAGACGTTTGTACTTATCTTCGAGAGGATGCAGAACCTTTAGGAAAACTTCACATTCTTGAATTCTAGTCGTGCGAATCTGTTGATTCATGTAACTAAACTTCTGTTTTTCTATTCTTTCAAAGATGGTAAGGACACGTGTAACCGGTCAGGCGGACGGCCACCAGTACCACCTGTTGGGACTGCGAGAGGCCGAGGTCGCGGTCGAGGCCGTGGTAGGGGCAGGGGTGTAGCCCGCACAGTAGCTAGGGCTAAACCTACAGATCTACCAGCCGCCCCAGTTCATGATCAGGTCCCAGATGTGGATGCTCCAGCGGGACCAGCTCAGGCACCGGCAGAGCCTATTGTCATCCCAGGTCTTCAGGAGACCTTAGCTCATATTTTGACCGTGTGCACCAGTCTTGCTCAGGAGGTCGCTTTTTCTACTACAACAGCTACTTCCCAGGCCGGGGGAGGCACTCAGACTCCCGCCGCTCGTACACCCGAGCAGGTTGTTCAGGGACTACAGACACTGGAGATACTACCAGCCCAGCCAGTTGCACCTGCTCAGGATTATGTGGTTCCAGTCATGCCTGATGGCAAGCAGCGTAGATTGGAGAGGTTTGGTAGAATTCAGCCTCCGACTTTTAGTGGTACAGAGGGCGCGGATGTCCAGGGTTTCTTGGATAGGTGTTAGAGGATTCTTCGTACGACGGGTATTCTGGAGACCAGTAGGGTCTCGTTCACCACCTTTTAGTTTTCTGGAGCTGCCTTTACTTGGTGGGAGGCTTATGAGAGGCGTAAGCTTGTTGGTGCAGCGCCTCTTACCTGGCAGCAGTTCCATTCTCTTTCTAGAGAAGTATGTGCCGCAGTCCAGCAGTGAGGAGCTGCACAGACAGTTCAAGCAGTTGCATCAGGATGATATAACTGTGATGCAGTATGAGATGAGGTTTTCTGAGTTAGCCCGTCATGTAATTTGGTTAGTTCCTACAAACAGGGAGAGGATTAGGAGGTTCGTTGATGGCCTCGCATATTAGCTACATATTCTTATGACCAGAGAGATGGTGTATGGTGCTTCTTTTGGGGAGGTGGTTGACATTGCTAGAGAGATAGAGTCGGTTCGCCGCCAGGAGAGAGTTGAGAGGGAGGCTAAGAGGCCTCGGGGATCTGGTAGTTTTGGTAGTGTTCCTCCTGTAGGTCAGTTTCAGCACGGCAGAGGCCGTCTATTCAGACATACTCAGTTAGCTCATCCGGGTCACTGTGGTGGATCTCGAGTCATGGTTCTCACAGTTCCCATCAGGGCCACTCATGTCTCAGTGCTCTTCTAGCTCAGAGTTCGACTCATGCACCATCAGTTTAGGGCTCATCTATGCCTGGTTCTTCTAGTGGGTATCCCGGTGCTCGGGGCTCCCTTCAGTCCCCACCGCCATTTGTCGAGAGAGGTTGATTTGAGTGTGGTTTGGGTCATATCAAGAGATTCTGTCCCTGTCATACGGGAGGTTCATCCCAGTAGAGGAGTCAGCCTTCGGGTTCAGCACCAGTTACTTCACCACTCACCCAGTCAGCTAGGGGTCGCCTTAGAGGGGGAGGTCGATCAGGTAGTGGTCAGGCCCGTTTCTATGCACTCCCAACTAGACCAGATGCTATTGCTTCAGATGCTGTGATCACAGGTATTGTCTCAGTCTGTCACAGGGATGCCTCTGTATTATTTGATCCTGGTACCACTTTTTCATATGTGTCATCACATTTTGCTCATTATTTGGATACGCCCCACGAGTCTCTTGTTTCATCTGTTCGTGTATCTACTCTGGTGGGCAATACTGTTGTTGTAGACCGCGTATATCGGTCTTGTGTGGTGACTATTGGGGGTTTGGAGACCCGAGAGGACCTTTTGCTGCTTAGTATGGTTGATTTTGATGTGATATTGGGCATGGATTGGTTGTCTCCGTGTCGTGCTATTCTGGAATGTCACGCTAAGACAGTGACATTGGCCATGCCGGGGGTGCCACGAATTGAGTGGCGAGGTTCATCGGATTATGTTCTAGTAGAGTGATTTCATTTTTGAAGGCCCAATAGATGGTTGGAAAGGGTTGTCTTTCTTATCTGGCTTTTGTTAGGGATGTCAGTGTAGAGACTCCTTCTATTGATTGAGTTCCGGTGGTGAGAGATTTTTCGGACGTATTTCCTGCATACCTGCCGGGCATGCCACCAGACAGGGATATTGACTTAGGTATTGATTTGGTGCCGGGCACTCAGCCCATTTCTATTCCACCGTATCGTATGGCACCGGTGAAGTTAAAGGAATTGAAGGAGCAGCTTCAGGAACTCCTTGATAAGGGGTTTATTCGGCCTAGTGTGTCACCTTGGGGTGCGCCTGTTCTATTTGTGAAGAAAAAGGATGGCACTATGAGGATGTGCATTGATTATAGGCAGTTGAACAAAGTCACAATCAAGAACAAGTATCCTTTTGCCTCGTATTGATGATTTATTTGACCAGCTTTAGCGAGCGAGGGTGTTCTCCAAGATTGATCTCAGGTCAGGGTATCACCAGTTGAAGATTAGGGACTCGAACATTCATAAGACAAATTTCAGGACCTGATATGGTCATTATGAGTCCCTTGTGATGTCTTTTGGGCTGGCCAATGCCCCAGCAGCGTTCATGCATGAACAACATGTTTCGGCCTTATCTCGACTCATTTGTTATTGTATTCATTGATGATATCCTGATGTACTCATGTAGCTAGGAGGAGAACGCAGAGCATTTGAGGTTTGTATTACAGCAGTTGAGGGAGGAGAAACTTTATGCAAAGTTCTCCAAGTGTGAGTTTTGGCTCAGTTCAGTGGCGTTCTTGGGGCACGTGGTGTCCAGTCAGGTTATTTAGGTTGATTCAAAGAAGATAGAAGCCGTTCAGAGTTGGCCCAGGCCGTCCTCAGCCACAAAGATTCGTAGCTTTCTTGGTTTGGCGGGTTATGACTGTCGGTTCGTTCAGGGATTTTTCATCTATTGCATCACCCTCGACCAAATTAACCAAAAAGGGTACCCCTTTCAGGTGGTCGGATGAGTGTGAGGCGAGCTTTCAGAAGCTCAAGACCGTTTTGACCACAGCTCCAGTGTTAGTTTTGCCATCAACTTCAGGTTCTTATACGGTATATTGTGATGCTTCTCGGGTGAGCATTGGGTGTGTGTTGATGCAAGAGGGTAGAGTGATTGCTTATGCTTCTCGTCAGTTGAAGTCCCATGAGAAAAACTACCCCGTTCATGATTTGGAGTTGGTTGCCATTGTTCACGCGTTGAAGACCTGGAGGCATTATTTCTATGGTGTGTCTTGTGAGGTGTTTACTAATCATCGTAGCCTCTAACACTTGATTCAAGCAGAAGGATCTCAATTTGAGGCAGCGGAGATGGTTAGAGCTGCTAAAGGACTATGATATTTCTATTTTGTACCATCTGGAAAAGGCCAATGTGGTGGCCGATGCCTTGAGTAGGAAGGCGGTGAGTATGGGAAGTCTTGCATCTATTCCTATTGGAGAGAGGCCTCTTGCGGTTGATGTTCAGGCTTTGGCCAATCAGTTTGTGAGGTTAGATATTTTGGAGCCCAGTCGAGTCTTAGCTTGTGTGGTTTCTCGGTTTTCCTTGTTTTATCGTATCAGAGAGCGCCATTATGATGATCTTCGTTTGCTTGTCCTCAAGGACAGAGTTCAGCACGGCGATGCCATAGATGTGACTATTGGTGATGACGGGGTATTGCGGATGCAGGGCTGGATATGTGTGCCCAATGTTGATGGGCTTTGGGAGTTGATTCTAGAGGAGGCCCATAGTTCGCGGTATTCCATCTATCCGGGTGCCACGAAGATGTATCAGGATTTGAGGCAGAACTATTGGTGGAGGAGGATGAAGAAAGATATAGTTGGGTTTGTAACTCGGTGCCTTAATTGTCAGCAGGTGAAATATGAGCATCAAAGACCGGGTGGCTTGCTTCAGTTGATAGAGATTCTGGAGTGGAAGTGGGAGCGGATCACCACGGATTTCGTAGTTGGACTCCCACAGACTTTGAGGAAGTTTGATGCTATTTGGGTGATTGTGGATCGCTGACCAAGTCCTCGCACTTAATTGCTGTGTGTACTACCTATTGTTTAGAGTGGTTGGCTGAGATTTATATCCGAGAGATTGTTCTCCTGCATGGTATCCTAGTTTCTATCATTTCAGATAGAGGTACTCAGTTTACATCGCAGTTTTGGAGGGCCGTGCAGCGAGAGTTGGGTACTCAGGTTGAGTTGAGCTCAGCTCTCCATCCCAGATGGAGGGACAGTCCGAGCGTACTATTCAGATTTTGGAGGACATGTTGCATGCTTGTGTTATTGATTTTGGGGGTTCATGGGATCAATTTCTGCCGCTTGCAGAGTTTGCTTACAACAATAGTTATCAGTCGAGTATTCAGATGGCTCCGTATGAGGCTTTATATGGGAGGCAGTGTAGATGTCCAGTAGGTTGGTTTGAGCCGGGCGAGGCTAGGCTTTTGGGTACGGACTTGGTTCAGAGTGCATTGGAGAAGGTGAAAGTGATTCAGGAGCAGCTTCGTACAGCGCATTCAAGGCAAAAGAGTTATGCTGACAGAAAGGTTAGTGATGTGTCTTATATGGTTGGGGAGAAGGTTCTACTGAAGGTTTCACCCATGAAGGGTGTTATGAGATTTGGGAAAAACGGCAAGTTGAGACCTCGGTTCATTGGGCCTTTTGAGGTGCTTCAGAGAATTGGGGAGGTGGCTTACGAGCTTGCTTTGCCACCTAGCTTGTCGGGTGTGCATCCGGTATTTCATGTTTCTATGCTCCGGAAGTATATCGGCGATCCATCTCATGTCTTGGATTTCAGCATGGTTCAGTTAGATGGTGATTTGACTTATGATGTGGAGCCAGTGGCTATTTTGGAGCGGCAGGTCCGAAAGTTGAGATCAAAGGATATAATTTCAGTGAAAGTGCAGTGGAGAGGTCGGCCCGTGGAGGAGGCTACCTGGGAGACCGAGCGGGAGATCCGGAGCAGATATCCACACCTATTTGAGGCTTCAGGTATGTTTTTAGACTCGTTCGAGGACGAACGTTTATTTAAGAGGGGATAAAGTAACGACTCGGCCAGTCGTTTCATGAATTATAGCCCCGTTTCCCCCATTTCTGCTTCTTATATGTTCCTCAGCTGTATTTCATCGTATTGTGTTGGTTGGTTCGGGTCCAGAGTGGTTTCGGTACGAAATGAGACACTTAGTCTCCTATATAGAAGTTTAAGTTGGAAAAGTCAATCGGATGTTGACTTATGGGTAAACGACATCGGATTTTGATTTTTATCGTTCGGTTAGCTCCGTTAGGTGATTTTGGACTTAGGAGCGTGTCTGTAATGTAATTTGGAGGTCTGTTGTAGAATTTGGCTTGAATTGGCGAAATTGGAATTTGGGCGATTTTGGTCGGTAGTGGAAAATTTGATATCGGGGTCGGAATGGGATTCTGGAAGTTGGAGTAGGTTCGCAGTGTCATTTGTGACGCGTGTGTAAATTTCAGGTCATTCGAACGAGGTTTGGTAGGTTTCAGCATCGTTTGCGAAAATTGGAAGTTTAGAAGTTCTTAAGCTTGAATCCGAGGGTGATTTGGTGTGTTGATGTTGTTTTGAGTGTTTCGAAGTTTCGACTAAGTTTGGATTTTGATATGTGACTTGTTGGTATTTTTGATTGAGGTCCTGAGGGCCTCGGGATGAATTTGGATGTTTAACGGAGGATTTGGAAGTGGAATTGTGCAGCTGAAGCTGCTGCTTCTGATGTTTCCGCACCTGCGGAGAGGCAATCGCAAGTGCGAGGTCCGCAGAAGCGGGAAGGGGTCGCAGATACGGAGTTTTGGGGAGCTGAGGAAGGTGCGCAAGTTTGGCCACACCTGCGAGCCCGCATGTGCGGGATCTGGGTGGATAAGTGATTTCTGCATGTGGCGTTGTTTGGACCGCAGGAGCGGTCGCGCAGGTGCGAGAGAACGGCCCCAGGTGCGAGATGCCTGGGCAGAAGGTATATAATGCACACTTCGCGAATTTTTGGGTATTCTTCATCATTTCTATTCAGACTTTAAAGCTTTTGGAGAGTTTTGAAGAAGGAATCAAGGGGGTTTTCTTTGAGGTAAGTTACTTGAGCCTAATACTTGTGATTATGGTGATTTTTAGTTGTTTAAACATGTAATTAGTAGAATTTAGGGATGAAAGTGAAGGGTTTAGGGCTTGAGAATTTTTTGAAAGTTTGATTTGGGGATTTGAGGGGTCAAATGAGGTCGGATTTTGATAAATTTGGTATGGTTGGACTTGTGGGTGAAAGGGCTTTCTAGTTTTGTAATTTTTGTCGGATTTCGAGACATGGGCCCGCGAGGCCGGGTTTGGGTGAATTTTGGGATTTTGGTCTAAATTGATAGTTTTTCGTGTGGAATTGGTTCCTTGCCCTATATTGACTGCATTGTATTGCTTTTGGTTAGATTCGAGACGTTTGGAGGCCGATTCCAGAGGCAAGGGCCTCGCGGAGTAGGATTTGGCTTGGTTTGAGGTAAGTAACGCTTCCAAACTTGGTTCTGAGGGTTCGAAACCCCGCACTATGTGTTATGTGATTAGTACTAAGGTGACACAAATGCCAAGTGACGGGCGTGTGGGCATGCACCATGAGAATTGTGGCCTGGTTCATTCCATGACACTGCTTAGTGACTCTTTCTTGCTGATATCCGTGATTCTGTTATGTGGTTAAGTAAATGCGCTGTAAATCATGCTAAATATCATTTAGGGCTTCACACCGATACTGTTGAGACCCGAGTGGTTGTTTCTTGCTGTCATCTCATTTGTTTCATTGATATTCTGTAATCAGTCTTATTCATGCATATCATATCATGTCACAGTCTCAGTTATTATTTTGGCACATCAGATCATTGTTTCAGGATAGTTTCATGGTATTGTGAGCCTGTGTATGTGTGAGACTGGAGAGTGATGACTGAGTTAGGCCGATAGCCTGATTATGAGTGATAGTTATGGGATCGGGCTACATGCCGCAGTAGTTATGTTGATGATTATTATAGCGCTTGGGCCATAGGAGCCCTTCCGGAGTCTGTAACACACCCCCAGTGAGCGCAGTTGATATTTTGAGGTATGGATCTTCCCTGGACTTGGATCTTGTCCGAAGTATTTATACCTGGAGATGGATCTCCTCCATAGGGCTGGAATGGCCTTCCTCGGTACTGAGTGACTGTTGTCAGTGATGTGTATATATTCCGGGATGGATCTTCCCTGGGCCGGATGGCCATATACAGTACCGAGTGGTTGGGCACTTGAGAGTGGAGGTACATGGTACATTTTTACGCATTCTGTGCATTGACACGTAGAGATTAGCTGAGCTTTATACTTCACATTGTTCAGATCTGTATTTACTTTACTGTTGAGCTGAATGCTTGAATTGCAAGCATCCCTACTTTACTGTACAGTTTAATTGTGTTTACCTGTTGAGGTTTAGTTCGTAACTACCTATCAGTCCATTGTTTGGACTTGTTACTGACTGAGTTGGTGTACTCACGTTACCCCCTGCACCTTGTGTGCAGATTCAGGTATCTCAGGCCACGGTAGCGGCTGCTGACTATTCCAGTCGCGGACTTTCATCGGAGATAGCGACGCAACTGCTTGGCAATTGCAGTCTTGCCTTTTTCCTTTTTTATCCTCCTTTTAGTGTATTTTGGCTACTCTGAGACTATGTTAGTCTTGCTATATTTCAGAATTGTTTAAGTATTTGCTCATGACTTAGTGACACCCGAGGTCGGGCTTTTATTTTCGCATTTTGGTTTTTGAATTAATCTCTTTTACGAAATTTCAGGTTGAAAAAGGCTATTATCTAACTTAAGATGAAATATTCAATTGTTTGGGAGTATGTCAGCTTGCCTAGTTCCATGATAGGTGCCATCACAACCGGGTTGGTTTTGGGTCATGACAGCCGGAGAACTCCCTTGCAATGTGTCTGGTCGACGACGAATAGTTTGCTCTCCGTGTTACCTACTCATTTAGTTATTATCTAGCTATTTATTTTCAACCACCTCAATCACCATCTCCGTCGAAACTTTCTTCCTACCAAGCCCATTGGCACAGACAAAAGAGATAAAAAATGGCATTTCACCCCTGCTTCTAATTGTGACCTTAACCATAAACCACAATCACCCCCTTAGTTGACAAAAAACATACTCCAAAAAGAAGTACTCCAAACACTTTTTTTAAGCAACTATACCACTAGGCAGGCTGCCTGGTGGTTATTATATAAATAAAATCTCAAAAATGGGTCCAAAGCTTACAAGATGTTGTTAATACCAAATTTTTCCCTATATATTTTTAAACATGCAAACTACTTTCAAAATAGCATGAGCATGCCTATATAAGTATGCCCAAATGTTTTACTATTTTTTCTTAATTTTTAAGGATTTTAAATCAATTTATTGCCTTATTTTATCCAGAAAAACTCAATAATTATTCCCAAAATTATCATTTTTTGGCGATTAATTTATTAGATTTTCATATTTATATTAAAATGTAGCTAGTATAATTTTTACATATTATTACAAATTTGTTTAGTATTTTTAAAGCTAAATTGCATATTATTTTTTTTAAGCAATCCACTAGGCAGTGCCTAGGGCTAGTTTTTATTTATATAAAAAAAAATCAAAACATAGTNATTTGAGTCCTTCCTCTACCATGCTTCCCATTTTTACCACTTCATTAAAGGACTTTCCTACCGCGAACACCAAATGACCGAAATAAGTGGGCTCCAAAGCCTGCAAGAAATAGTCAACCATTTCACTCTCTTTCATCGGAGGGTCAACCCTCGCTGCTTGCTCTCTCCAGCGGAAGCCATATTCTCTGAAACTCTCACCGGACTTTTTCTCAATCTTCGTCAATGACAGACGGTATGGGACGATTTCAAGATTATACTGAAAATGGCAGGCGAATGCTTGGGCTAGATCGTCCCATGTGTACCACCGACCATGATCTTGTCGGGTGTACCATTCCAAAGCTGAGCCACTTAAACTTTGACTGAAATACGCCATCAGTAATTCATCTCTCCCGCCTGCTCCTCTCATCTTGCTACAAAAACCTCTCAGGTGTGCCACTGGATCACCATGCCCGTCGTACAAATCAAACTTGGGCATCTTAAACCCTGCCGGTAATTGAACATCTGGGAACAGACATAGGTCTTTATACGCCACACTTACTTGACCACCTAGCCCCTGCATGTTCCTGAAAGATTGCTCCAAGCTCTTAACTTTCCTAATCATCTCCTCTTGCTCGGGATTCTTAGGTGGCTTCTCAGTTTCTGCCGGGAGATCAAAATAAGGAGTGTAAGAACATGGTTCTGGCTCTTTGAAGGTAGGTTCTGGGGGATAATAATGGTTGTCGTGAGTCTGGAACAGAGGCTCACTAGAAGATCGGTGTAATGCAGCACGTGGAGGTGCCACAAAAATAGGAGTGATTAGTGGAGGAGGGTATGGGACTTGTTTGGGTTGTGAAGCTGGTGGTGTTTGGGAAGTGGTGCCATAGCATTGTTGGTAAGTGGGAAAGGCTGGAGATGAATTCACAGTAGGAAGCTCCTGAGGTTGAGCCAATGCTGGGATATAAGCAGAGTTGGCGGGATAAACCGGTGGTGGATGCCCCTTTGCCCAGGCCTGGTACATTTCAGCCATTTGCTGCTTCAGCTTATGCTTCTCTTCTTTCATCGCATTAACATCCTATTCTTCCGCCTCTTTTGACGGGTCGACAATACTCACCTCTAGTTCTTGGTTGGCCATGTTCAACTTGTCCTTGGACCGGGTGTTGTAGGAGTGAGGTGCCAGAATGCCAATCAACTAACCACCTGTCTGGACTCAATACATCAACAACGACCTTGTTAGCGATTAGGGCTTTAACAGATTGGTAACCGCACATTTTGGGGAATGAATGCACCTAAGCAGTTAACCGTTTCAATTATGCATTTGATCGGTTGCTCGCGTCATCCCGGCTTTCTTTGTTTCCATTTGCAACTTTTTTTCTTTTCGTTTCCTTCTTTTCATTCTTGCCTCTGCTTTCTCTTTGTTTTTATTCCCTCATTTCTCCCTCTTGTTTTGCCATTGTTTCCTTCTCTCGGTTTCTTATTTTCTCTCCTTTTCTTTTCTTTTTCTCTCTTGTTTTTCCCCCCCTTTTCTTTTCCTCTTTTTCATTTGGTTACGGTCGAATCCTATGGAGATTGCCTACGTATCATGACCCCGCATAAATCAGACCAAGCGTAGTTCTTGGGGATATAAATGAAAAATAAATAACAGAAATATTTTTGGATTTTCAATTTTTCATAAAAGCAAATACTTTGATTACAATGACTCGAAAAACTTACAGACTCTAAAGAAACTAACAGACTCTGAAAAGATGAAAATACTGACTCATAAAGAATTAACAGACTCAAAACAAACTGACAAACTTTAACAGCAAGAAAGTACAGACTCAAGCAAAGGTCACGAATACATTAATGCCTCGAATGCTCCTGGGGCCCGCGGGGCATCATTCGGCCTCGCCACAGGCCTATATGCAAGATCCCCTTGGAGCCTTTCCAAATCACTCATTATTTGCCGGACAAATGTCATCACTGCCGCAAAGAAAGTGGTGCGGGTCATATCCTCACATGCTTGACACTTCACAACAATGTAATCGGCAATGGCCCAGACCCTCTCTCGGATTCTACCCTTTTCCTGAAGCAATTGCCCTATTTGCTGACTCCGGGCTTCTAACACTTGAGAGTCGTGAAGGTGTTGATTTTGAAACTGTTGTATTTCTTCCTCCATGTGAGCCATCAAATCATAACAGTGTTCCCTATATCTTTAAAATCCTCGGCTTGCTTGATCATTTTGTTCTCAAAAGTGACGACCCTTTTCTTTAACCCCGCAACCTCATTGTCGTATTGCTCTTTTAACTATCTAACCAGGCGTGCTCGTTCTTCCGCATTCTTAGCCAGTTGTGTTCGAGCCCTGGCTAATTCACCCTCTGCTTTGTTCAAATCAAAACCATAATCATCCACTTTCTGCCTGAGGTTTTTTATAAGCTTTTCATCCTTTGCACATCTGGCGGGGTTTTCGGCTGCTGCTTTCATTTCTCTAAATTGGGCTCGAAGGGCTTCATTTTCTCTGGCTAGCTTCTTCTATTCACCCTCATCCGCCGCGGCTTGCAAACCATTCTCATATTGAAGGTCTTGGACTTGCTTTTCTAGCCTTCTTATGGTGGCCCTGTATTCATTCTCCTTGGCTAACCAAGCCCACTGTTCTTGTGATGACTCGACAAATTCCTGAAGGTGGGGTCTTTTGGCCGGCCTCCCAAACGCAATTTCCCTTCTATACCAAGCATGGTACCCTGGTGAAACTCTCCTTTGGATCGATCACGTACACAGGTATTTGCCGCCAAGTATTGACGCTCGCTCCAAATCTGGCGAATTGTCGCTTCATGAAACTGGCCATCAGGACCAATCTCAACTACTTGGGCACTAAGATCTTCACTTTTGGCACTATTTGGCATCTCCCGAGCTGTCTCAAAACCCAATACGGGGCATAAGGCTGGATGCTCCTGAGACCCATCAAGAGGAAGTGAGGCCCGGTAGCTGGCATATATATGATCTCATTCACAGGCAACTATCCAAACGTCCACTCTATTTGGCTAGCACTGACGGAACGGAGGTGTGATATCCATCCTGTGACCCCTTCTGGCAAGCTGATCCCATCGACCCTCGTATAAAATTCCTCTATGCAGGTTTTCTCTGTTGACCCATAACTCATGAATTGAGGACGATGGCATAGGTGTTCAATCATCNTTCTTCTAGACAGAATCTCAAACAACTTTTCTTGCATTCCATCCTTCTCCTTCTATCACATCAAACACATTATGCACAGATTCATCTACCCCAAACTCTTGTGGAACCAGGAAATACAAAGCCCCCAAACCTGTCCAATTGTCAAACCAAAACAAAGAGGAGCCCATTTTTGGTTGCCACATAATCTGATGCTCTATCAAATCCCTGCACTCCAACATCTTCCTCTATATATGAGAGCCTCACCTCCATGGAACTATCACAGAGTTAAGCTTTTTACAGTACTTTTGGCTCATAAAAGAGCACCAAAGACTAGGCTTGGTTCTATAGTTCCACCACAGTTTACAAAAGAGTGCTTGTGCTACATCATGAAGAGACCTGAACCCAATCCCTCCTTCTTCCTTTGGCATGCATAGTGTAGTCCATGATGCCTAATGTCTGTTACTACTTGTGACTGAGCTACTCCAGAAAAATTGAGCAAAAATCTTGTGCAGTCGAGTGATCACATATTTTGGAGGATTGACAGCTGATAGCAAATGGATTGGCATACTCTGAAGCACATGAGCAATAAGGACTACCCTCCCACCTATGGACAATAATTTACCTTTCCATGATTGTAATCTATCCATTACTTTTGTGAGCATAGGCTGATAGTATTCCATTTTTCTCCTTGAATAAAATATAGGACATCCCAGATATATGATTGAAAATTCTTGCCTCTTTATCCCTGTGATCATCTCCACTTTATTTGCCACTTCTATATTTGTTAAGTGATGGAGATATACAGCAGATTTTGCCTTGTTCACCAACTGTCCAGAAGCTGATTCATAATGTGCAAGTACCTCCATGATCAGTCTAAGTGATGTTGCATCTGATGAGGAGAAAATGATCATGTCATCTGCATAAGAAAGATGATTGATCTTTGGACTCCACTTAGGCAATCCATAGCCACAAAAGTATAAGTTCAAATGCAGTGCATTAAGGCCTCTTGAAAGTGCTTCTGCTGCCAAAATAAGCAATATAGGAGACAAAGGATCTCCTTGCTTTACTCCCCTCGTTGATTTGAAAAAGCCATGAGCTTAGCCATTTATTAGGACTGAACACCAGTTGTTTGACACTATACCAAACACCATTCCTATAAATCTCTCTGAAAATCCCATTTTTCTTAGAACCTTGGTCAGGAATAACCAGGATAGTCTGTCATAAGCCTTAGTCATGTCAAGCTTCATAATGACATTAGGTCCTACCTTGGTTCTAAGCCTCATATCTGTGACTATCTGTTGGGTTAATAGAATATTTTCCACTATGCTCCTTCCTTTGACAAAGCCTGACTGTTCCTCAGATATTAGATTAGGTTACAACCCACCAGTCTCTCATGTATTACCCTTGATATCACCTTATTTGAGAAGTTACTAAGGCTGATAGGTCTAAGATCAGAAAATGTGCATACTTCTTTCTTCTTTGGAATCAGAACAAGGTTGGTGTGTGTAACACATTTTGGCAAGTCATGACCATTGAAAAAGGCTCTAACCATGTCAAATAAATCATCTCCAATAATCTCCCAACAGGACTGATAAAATTTGCCTGTAAAGCCATCAGGACCTCCTGCACCGTCTCCATTCAATCCAAACACAGCTGCCCTCACTTCTTCCATAGTTGGCTGCTTTATTAGTTCTTCATTCTGCCCCATGTCAATCAATGTAGGAACATTGTCTATGATATGAAAAGAGGTAGGGATTGAGTTTTCTGTAAATTGCTCTTCAAAAACCTTGATTGCTTCTGCAGCTATTTCTTTCCTCCTCTTCAATCCACACTCCTTGCCTGTTTTGAATTCTGTTTAATTGCAGCTTCTTCCTTCTACCTCTTACATGAGCATGGAAAAATTTGGTGTTCCTATCCCCATCCTTGAACCAAGCCATCCCTGCCTTCTGTTTCCAGTATTTTTCCTCTAAAGCTAAGAACTTGATCAAAACTGCTTGAACCTTTTGTAATCTCTGTCTGTTTAACTTTGTGGGATTTGCTTCAAACTCAGCTTCATGTACAAGAACAACTTCCTCCAAGCTTGCAACCTTCTGGAAAATATCTCCAAAAGTCTCCTTGCTCCACACTGATAAGGCCTTTTTCAATTTCTTCATTTTGTGATTGAAGATGATGTATGGATTGGCACTAAAATCAGCTTTCCAGTTCTCCTTCACCAGTTCTTTAAAAGAAGCATGTTCCACCCAAAAATTCAGGAATCTAAATGGCTTCTTCATAGGAGGAGTCTCTTTGTCACACTTGAGTTGCAATGGACTGTGATATGAACCTATTTTAGGTAAATGCTGTACCTCTATACCTGGGAAGGTCTGCTGAAACTCAGAGTTGGCCACTCACCTGTCTAGTCTCTCAAAGATACAATCCTCTTCTGATCTACCATTCCACCAGTGTAAATACTACCCTTGAATCCCAGATCAGAAAGATTGCAGGTGTTAATACATTGCCTGAAGTCATCAATTTCATTAATATGTGTTGGAAGACCTCTAAATTTTAGGTTCTGGGTTCTTTTTCCCAGCAGAGTCGCCAGAGCTGTCACACCTCCTTTTTTACTACACCCCGGAAGGGTATAATAAGGGGAATTTTTCCAATTAAAGGACAATCGAAACGGAATTTATTTATTTAATGAATTCAGAGTCGCCACTTGGGAGATTTATGGTGTCCCAAGTCACCGGTTCAAATCCCGAATCGAGGAAGAGATTGACTCTGTATTACAGTCCGTGAACCAGAAATCCGGGTAAGGAATTCTGTTAATCCGGGAGAAGGTGTTAGGCATTCCCAGGTTCCGTGGTTCTAGCACGGTCGCTCAACTGTTATAATTGGCTTGATTATGAGATTTTAAAACATTTTTGAACCTATGTGCAATTTTACTTTATACCCGCTTTTAATTAATTAATTAAAGGAAGATTGCAACGGCATTTAAAATATGTTTCGGACCGCGTCACATAAATGCACCCGCAGTCCATAACATATTTTATCTAACGTTGAGATTTGGATTTGGGTCACATAAATGTGCACCCGAGTTTAGGAAGGTTAATTATTAAAATAACGCGCCTAAAGCAACTACGCGTTTGCAATTTTGCGAGGGCCATGAAAATTCGCTAAATGGCGCGCCTCGATTTCTAAGGATAAAAGTATTAATTAAACGAGGGCCATGCAATTGAGATTTTATTCGGCACGGCACACCTCGACTTCCAATTTTAAAAGGGAATCCCAACTACATTTGGAAGGCCATAACTATTTATGCTATT
The DNA here is from genome assembly GCF_001879085.1 of Nicotiana attenuata. Classification (NCBI taxonomy): domain Eukaryota; kingdom Viridiplantae; phylum Streptophyta; class Magnoliopsida; order Solanales; family Solanaceae; genus Nicotiana; species Nicotiana attenuata. The sequence goes on from NC_031999.1 coordinate 974,096, forward strand.
TAAAATGGCTCGCCTCCACTGATTTAGGAGATTTGATTACTGGAACATTACAGGAATGGGGACTCTATTTTTTGCCTAAGCCAATTAAGAGTGACGTTAAAACTGGAAAGAACGGTTGATGATTTTAAAGTCATATGGGCTGGGTATGGGGCCCAACAGCCTGCGAAGTGCGAGGCTGTCCCAGATTAGTAATGTTTGTGGCGAAATCGCATTGGGCCTACATGAAAGCCCAAATTGGGAANGCTCAACTGTTATAAGTGGCTTGATTATGTGATTTTAATATATTTTTGAACTTATGTGCAATTTTACTTTATACCCGCTTTTAATTAATTAATTAAAGGAAGATTGCAACGTCATTTAAAATATGTTTCGAACCGCGTCACATAAATGCACCCGCAGTCCATAACACATTTTATCTAACGTTGAGATTTGGATTTGGGTCACATAAATGTGCACCCGAGTTTAGGAAGGTAAGTTATTAAAATAACGCGCCTAAAGCAACTACGCGTTTGCAATTTTGCGAGGGCCATGAAAATTCGCTAAATGGCGCGCCTCGATTTCTAAGGATAAAAGTGTTAATTAGTGAGGGACACGCATTTGAGATTTTATTTGGCGCAGCGCACCTCAATTCCATTATAAAGGATATTCAAACTAAAGCTCGGAGGGCCATAAACTATTTATTATCTAGTATGGCTCACCTCCACTGATTTAGGAGATTTGATTACTGAAATATTACAGGAATGGGGACTCTATTTTTGCCTAAGCCAATTAAGAGTGACGTTAAAACTGGAAAGAACGGTTGATGATTTTAAAGTCATATGGGCTAGGTATGGGGCCCAACAGCCTGCGAAGTGCAAGGCTGTCCCAGATTAGTAATGTTTGTGGCGAAATCGCATTGGGCCTACATGAAAGCCCAAATTGGGAATAGGCCGGCTGCACCAAACCACGGGATTCCATTTCGAATTCCCCATAACACAAAACGTCAACCAACTGCTTTCAAAATTACAGACCAAGTCGTTTTAAGAAACTCCAATAATTAAAGAATCCGCAAGTTTATCAAAACCTTATTATTCAAATCCATGCCAGCTTGAAATCCTTATTCAAAAGCTAAATAATGGCTTATGACTTTTAAACTTACAACTCTGATTTAAACCTGTCTCTTAATTTTTAGATTTAAGGGAGGAGGAACTGTAAACAACCAAATTTATTGCTAAAATCTCATGAAATGAATTGCATGCACATGTAAGTCATTACTTATCAATGGTGAGAGATCAGTATAATAATCTAAACCTGGCTCAACGGACTAATAGGTTTCATGCTTCCCTTAAGATAGAATGCAACATGAAACTCCAAAAATCACATTACACTACTACTACTTCAGAAATGAATAAGTAAGAGAGTCACTATTACTGCAGGAATTCTTAAAGAGAAAAACAAAACATAGCTAACAATCATGGTTCAAAAAACAATGTTCATTTCTAAGATCTTCAAACAATTACAGCTTTCCAAACTTGCATCTCATATATTCAGAAGATCAAAGAGTACCTGGAAATTGAAAAAGGAAAGTAAAACTGAGGCAGCAATAAGCAACAGCAAACAGCCCAGATCCAACCACTCAGCAATGAAACAGTGAGATCCCTCAGAAAAACTCAACAGAACAATGAACCAACCAACAAAATTAAACCAGCTCTTTCCATAACCATACTCAACCCATTTTTATCACCAGATTCTCAGTTTTTCAGAAATTTTCCAGAAATTTAAAACCAACAGAATGATTCAGAGAATTAAAACCAAGTAACCAACACCAACTCCAATGACTTTCAGCAATTGAAAACTAAAGATCAAAGAAGGATTTCAATGGAACAGTAGCTTTCTATGAATTTCTTAGTTATTTTAATTTTCAGATTTTTAGAGGGTTAATGGCTGCCTAGAATGAAGGGTAAGGGGTCTTTATATAGGCATGCCTAAGGCAGCCCTAGCCTGACTAACCAGTTCCCTCTTTACCCCCTCTTTCTCGATTGTTTTACCCTTTTTACCCTTTTAAAATATCTGAAAACCCTCTACTCTTTAACAAACTAGCTCTCATCTTATCCTCTAGAGCCTTCCTCCTAACAGAAATGATTTCCTTACACCAAAAAATCCCTAAATTGACCTCTGCCCAACCAGTTATTACGACCCCTGTCCTCTCCTTTGAGACCCCTTTAAGTTTCTAGCCTTACAATTAACCCCTCTATAGATTCATGAGGAGTGACAAACAGGACTACTCAAACACAAAGGCTTCAATCAGATCAAAAGTAAAATTCTCAAAACTTAGAAAATTTTGACAACTTCAAAAATTGAAAACAAGCTGACCATGAACCAAACACAACAAGACTCCACAGAATTGCTAAGCCAATACTTAAACAGAAACAAAATCCGCAAAACTTATTACAATTAAACTGAAATGATTGTTGAAATCTCAATGACCAACGATTCAATCATGAACTTAACAGGGAAGAAGAAAAGAGAGGGAACACGAATAAAGCACAAATGTATCTGAGAACAGAATCAAGGGCAAACCTCTCTGGATAGAAGCCAATGGCTAAAAGCATCGCGAGATAAACGGAACTTGAGGATAATCAGTCGTTCCTTGATAAGAACAACCAATTAGTCTCTAATTCCGGTTAAATTGGAGTTTGGTCATGAAATTGACATGAGCAAAGGCTATAGATATAGGGATTTGGGTTCTAAATGGTTTGGGGAAGGTAAGGTTTAGGTCTGATTTTCGATTCAAGATTCGAGTCGACCTAGGGGGATTCGAAGGGCATGGGTTAGGGATTTGGGAAGAGGGAGTAATAAGGGTTCCGGGGTGTATTTTTGGGGCAGTTTGGTAGTGGCGCCGCCACAGATTCTAGGGTTCATGACTTCGAACAAAAATTCGAGGAGTTTGGGTGAATTTTGAGGGAAACGTGGTGAAGATCTGAGACGAGAAGGCGGAGGAGGAGTGGTGGTGTTATTTTCACGGCGATTGAATGCCGGCCGCCGCTGTAGGCAATTTCCGGTGGGCGGCAGGCGGTGGCTCAGGGCGGAGTTATGAGAGACGGTCATGGGGGGGGGGGGGGGTTCTGAGAGGGGGGGGTAAGGGAGTTAGGACAGTTTTATATCAAGTGACCCCTAGTTTGGAGCCGTTGTATCATCTAACCTAGACGGCTAGGATTAACCTCACATGAAAGGGGTCGTTTGGTCTCGAAGGGAGATGGGTCGGGGAAATTGGGCTGGGTATAGAATGGGGTTTGGGCTGGAATTGGGGCGGGTTTGGCCAGCTCTTGGGGAAAAGAACATTGGGCCTGAGTGAATTGAGGATGAATTGGCCCAAAAACTGAGATCTCTTTTTTTCTTTGTCTTTTTCTTTCATTTTTCTTTCTCTTTTTTTTTCAATTTTTCTGATTTCTTTTAAATTCTTTTTAAATTGAAATAAAATAAAAACAAACCTAAATTAATCCCTAATCAAATTATCCCATCAAGTTAAGTTAATTACTACATCTAACACTTATTACACCTAATTAAAACCAAATTAAAAAGGAATACCAAAATTCCAAACTAAAATTAAAGTGTGAAAATAAACTTTTTTTGTGTGATTTTCCTTTTGTAAAATAAATACTTACTAATTAATTCTTAAAAATGCAAAGTCAAACCCTAAATGCAAACGCAACATATTTTTTTGTATTTTTCACTAATTAAAATGTATAGACAAAATGCAAACAATTAACAGAAAATGCCACGAAAAATTCACAAAATTGCAAACACTGAAAGGAATTATTTTGTTTTGAATTTATGGGAGTAATTCATATAGGGCAAAAATCACATGCTCACACATATATACGTGTATATAACGCCATCTGGTCATGGGTCAATGTATATGTATAAATGCATGAAATGCATATGAAATACGTTAATAAAATCTCTCGGTACATCATAGGACCATTATGCCTCTAAATAATATCATAAAATAAACTTTACCAACTTACGTATTTTTGAGACCCATGAACAGATGATAGAATAACATGACACATGGGAAAATAAGACTATATACATCTCTAGCATTTCTACGAATAGAGTAATTTATGGAAGTTGTGCCTTTGCTCGTTTCGTTTGTATCGTAGGGATCATGCCAAATAAAAAGAAGGAATAGCCTTAATATACCTGGAGTAGGAAAACTTCTTATAATATTCCGTTGGAAAACCTTCATTAATTGAACGTAATTTGCCCCTGCTTCTTAGAAATTCATGGACGAGATTGCTTCTGGTTCCTTGAAATATTGGAATGAAATTCGCTTCTGGTTCCTTGAAATATTGGAATGAATAACGTTTCTGGTTCCTTGAAATATTGGAATGAATAACGTTTCTTGGATTCTCAAATCAAGAAAGAATGCATCCTTCTTTTTGGAGTGACTAAGACTACGTTACTTATTTTCTTATTTGTTTCCTAAGGAATTGTAACAAAACTTAGGATAATCATCCATTCTCTTTTAAGCCTAGGTTGCCACCTAGGCATAAGTGACTACTTAGTCACTTCTTGATTTGTGTCTTCTTGCCACGTGTTTTGGGATAATTTATAAATTTTTATCCACTTATTAGTTAATTGGGTAATGTCCCGTTATCCGATAATTAATCAATTATCCGTATAATTAAGAATTATCTCAAATTACCTAAAAATACTACTCATTTTTAATATATATATATATATATATATATATATATATATTATCACGGCCATATGGTACCTTGTATGGTACTAGTCCGTAAATATCGGGTATTGACGCTCGACCCGTATTTTACCCCCACATGCCAAACATGGATAAAAATTCATTTTCTTTTACTTGCTTCCCCTTTCACCTTCAAGAATTTATTCATCACTTGTGAAATAGCATAATCCTTATAATCTCCAAATAATCTTTTACTTGGACTGATGTCAATTACCTTATGACAAATTCGACGTACAATACTACATGATGCAATATTGTCGTAATTTAATTCTGCGAAGCGTAACATGATCGTAATATAATACTGCGGGACTTAACATCATCGTAATATATTACTACAGGACGTAACATCATCGTAATATATTACTGCAGAGGGTAACATTATCTGAATATATTACTGCAGAGCACAACATCGACGTAATACTGCGGGGCATAACATGGTGGTCCGTCTGTGGAGGCTCCGGGTACTGTGCAGCGAGATGAGCCGTCATCCTCGCGGCCAGTTGATGTTCCTACCTTATCTACCGATAAGAGAGGTAAGGGGGTTGCCAAGGACGATTATGAGACGGGCTCCGATCTTGACGCCGATGAGGTTCGGATGCTGAGTGAGGGGTTTACCCGTGTTGAAGTTAGGTTAGAAGGATCCTCGCGGACCATCGTAGTCCCTATGGATCGGGACCTACTAGTGAACACAGATAATGTGGTCCCTTCCTTAGGTCCTCTTTGCTTTGATGTGGAGGGCAGAACTCTTGAGAAACTGGACGATGCTGCCTTATCAACGGGTATAGCCGGCCTCGCCCTTAGGGTAAGCTTTCCGACCTTTTCAATTTCTGTGCCTTGTACTTTATTTTATTTTTTGTTTGACTTTGGTTTCTTCCTCTCTCTTTTTCCTTAGACCATTATTCTGGAGATCGAGGGTGCTCGCCGGGAGGAGAGGCGCAACGCCATTTTCCAGAAGATGAAACGGAAGCACCATGAGTACTGCAATAAACACCGCGAGATCTGCAGGTAGTTTGGTGGGAGTGGCAACTTCCAAGCTCTCTGAGACGAGCTAAAAGAGAAAGATGACGAGTTGGTGAGACTCATCGAAAAGTGCAGCGTCCTCGAGGGGGCGTTGAGAGATAAAGAAGAAGAGCTCGACGTGAGCAAAGGGGTCGAGGCCCAATGTGTCGATCTCTAAGCCCAAGTAATCTCGCTGCTGGCTGAGCTTGAAGAATGTCTAATAAATGCGGATGCTCTGAGTGGCAAGGTCGCCGAGAAGACAACGGACTTAGAGAAGACGGAATCGGCTCGGTTGGCGGCTTCGATGAAAGTAAAGGCTTTAGAGGCCGTAATCCGCGTTCTTCGTTCAGAGCGGGAGACTGATTTGAAGATGGAGACGCTCAGATAGGAGTGGCTTGACGAGCGGATAGGGGAGTTAGAGAAAGAGGCTTCGGGCCTCAATGACCGAGTTGCCGCCCTTGAGGCCAAGAAGGCATAGTTATTGGTTCGGCCGTCCTCTTCTCGCACTTCTGCCTTTCCTGATATTCCGCAGGATCTGTATGAGACGTGGATTCATGCCGAGGCCCAACTAGATATATTTAGGGACTTGATGGCAGCGAAGAAAGTTTCTGAGGCCGACTTCGATGATGCTCGTGCTAATGCACGTACAACTCGCATTGCTTGTGGCTATGACCCCGCTACAATGGATGCTGGTGATGACGAGGAGGATATAGGCATGGACCGGATTGAACAAGATTCCTGGTATGAGGATGAGTATCCTGATGGCGGTGGCGATGGTAATGGCGGAGAGACGGGTGGAGATAGCCTAGGCAGTCAGGTAGATGGCGCTGCTGGGTTAGGCAACGAGTAGTTGTTTTTCTTTCTTTTTGTTTGTAAACTTGTACATATTTTATTGGGCATATGTTCTAGCCTTTAAAAAGATAATATTTTATGGAATGCCATTTCCATTGTTCGTACCTGATTCTTTTCCTTCTATTTGGGTTTGTATGCCTTTCTTTTGTTTTGCCGTTTGGTCACTTTAGTCGTAAAATTTGGGTTGTGTGTGTTGAATGAGGTCGAAACAGAACTCAGTTTTGATCATGGTCAAGGGCCAGTAGGTGTTAACTCGAATGAGGTCGGATGTAACCTATACATAGTTAATTCGAAACGAGGTCGAATGTAACTTAGTTAATTCGAACGAGGTCGAATGTAACTTTTATTTAATTACGGCCGGGTGCCGAGTAGGTGTTAATTCGAACGAGGTCGAATATAACCTGTACTTAGTTAATTCGAACGAGGACGAATGTAACTTAGTTAATTCGAACGAGGTCGAATGTAACTTAGTTAATTCGAGCGAGGTCGAATGTAACTTTTATTTAATTGCGGCCGAGTGCCGAGTAGGTGTTAATTCGAACGAGGTCGAATATAACCTATACTTAGTTAATTCGAATGAGGTCGAATGTAACTTAGTTAATTCGAACAAGGTCGAATGTAACTTTTATTTAATTACGGCCGAGGGCCGAGTAGGTGTTAATTCAAAAGAGGTTGAATATAACCTATGCTTAGTTAATTCGAACGAGGTCGAATGTAACTTAGTTAATTCGAAAGAGGTGGAATGTAAATTTTATTTAATTGCAGTCGAGGTCCGAGTAGGTGTTAATTCGAACGAGCTCGAATATAACCTATACTTAGTTAATTCGAACAAGGTCGAATGTAACTTAGTTAATTCAATGTAACTTTTATTTAATTACGGCCGAAGGCCGAGTAGGTGTTAATTCGAACGAGGTCGAATGTAACCTATACTTAGTTAATTCGAACGAGGTCGAATGTAACTTAGTTAATTATGGTCGAGGGCTGCATAGGTATTGAGGCAACGTTGCTTTGGTGAAAATATGGGCGAACTTCATGCATTTGTGTTTTTTGTTCATATACTTGGAGAAATTTACATATTTTCCGGGCTGGCATTCCAGTCCCAGTCTATCTAGTCCCTTCATTGGTCGACCTGAAAAAGTATTGAAAAGTTGGGCAATGAACTGACCGTCCTATACCTTCTTCCCTTCGCACTTCAACTTGAAGTGTCCCCCTTGTCACCTCGTTAAAAATCTCCTTGAGAAAACCCAATTAGGACAAAACTAAAGGGGGGGGGGGGGAGAAGAGTACGACTTGGAGAACGCTTTTTCTAAAAAGTTGAAGTACTTGAGGTGGGTGATATTCCAGTTTTTTGGTAGTAGTTTTTCTTAGATTGTTTCTAGTTGGAATGACCCTTTATTTGCTGTTGCCGTGATTTTGTATGGACCGTCGCAATTTGTTCCCAGTTTGCCTTCCCGCGGGTCTTTGCTTTCTTGTGTTTTAGCTTTGAGCATGTAGTCCCCGACTTTGAGAGGTATGATCTTTGCCTTTTTGTTATAATAGCATTCTGCTTGTTGTTTTTGGGCGATCATTCTTATGTGGGCCATATCAATCCGTTCTTCGGCTTCGTCGAGCTCTTGCCTTCTACTTTCATCGTTCCTCGGCCCGCTCTTATGGGAATATCTCAAACTGGGCTCTCTGACTTCGACTGGTATTACCGCATCAGTCCCATAAACTAATGAGTAGGGCGTTTCTCCTGTGCTCATCTTCGGTGTTTTTGGTAGGCCCAAAGCACTTCAGGTAATAACTCCGGCCATAGTCCCTTGGCGTCCTCAAGCTTTTTCTTCATGATGTTCAATATTGATTTATTGGAGGATTCTGCTTGCCCGTTGCCCGCGGGGTGATATGTATTGAGAGTATTCTTTTGATGTGCTGCTTCTCAAAAAATTTAACGACCTTTTTTCCATGTAAATTGGGGTCTGTTGTCGCAACTGATCTCTTTGGGAAGGCCGAAGCGGCACACGATGTTTTTCCATATAAAGACAATAACTTTCTGTTCGCATATCTAGGCGAATGCTCCCGCTTCTACCCATTTAGAAAAATAGTCGGTTAAAACCAAAAGAAATCGTACATTACCTCGCCCGGCGGGGAGGGGGCCGACGATGTCCATTCCCCACTTAATGAACGGCCAAGGCGAAGTGACTGAGTGGAGGTGCTCGCCCGCTTGGTGGATCATTGTGGCGTATTTTTGGCATTGCTCGCATTTTTTCACGAAGTCTACGGTCTCTTTTTTCATGGTGGGCCAGTAGTAACCTGCCCGTATGAGACATCTGAGCAGAGATCGATCGGAATGAGCTCCGCAGTGGCCTTCGTGGACTTCTTCAAGGACGCACCGCATCTGATTCGGGCCTAAGCATTTCGCCAGGGGGCCGCCATACGTCCTCTTGTATAGGTCGTTATGAATGATGTCGTACCTAGATGCTTGCATCCGAAGCTTCTTAGCTTCCTTTTTATCATCTGGGAGTAGGCCATCCAGCAAGTATGTATCAATACGATTGCGCCAGTCCCAAGTTTGATTATGGTCTTTACCTCGATTTGATCTATCGATGAGTGTAGGAGGGTGACCACGTCTTTTTCTCCGGTTATGTTTTTGGTGGCTGCTGCTAATTTGGCGAGGCCGTATGCTTCGATATTTTGTGCTCGAGGAATATGGTAGAGTTGATATTCATCAAACTCGGGTAGCATTTTACAGATCTCGGCCTGGTATTTTTGTAACCTTTGCTTTGATCTGGAAAGTCCCTGTGACTTGGTTGACGACGAGTTGAGAATTGCAGTGTAGTCTGACCCGTCTCGCCTCGTAGTTGAGTGCTAGCCTTAACCCTGCAATCACGGCCTCATACTCGGCCTCGTTGTTAGTCATGTCCGGGCACCTTATGGACTAGCAAATCACTTCGCATGTTGGGACTTCGAGTACGAGTCCCAGTCCGGACCTTGACGTGTTAGAAGCGCTGTCGGTGTACAAAATCCATAGGTTTTGTGTTTGGGGAGAAGCGTGGGCGGCTTCTTTTTCGACTTCGGGAATTATTTTTGCACTGAAGTTGGCGACGAAGTCGGCAAGAACTTGTGACTTTATCGCCATTCGCGGTTAATATGTGATATCATGTTCGCTTAATTCTATGGCCCACTTGGCTAACTAGCCCGATAGCTCGGGTTTATGCAAAATACTTCTCAAGGGAAAAGTTGTGACTACCGAGATGGGGTGGCACTGGAAGTAGGGTCTAAGCTTTCGTGAAGCAACGACCAAGGCCAGGGATAATTTTTCGAGGTGGGGGTACCTCGCCTCGGCGTTGACTAATGTTTTGCTAATGTAGTAGATGGGAGATTGCGTACATTTATCTTATCGGACCAGGACTGCACTTACCGCTATTTCGGATACAACGAGGTAGACAAGGAGGCGTTCCCAGGTTCCAATTTGGAAAGCAGCGATGGTGATGACAAGTAAGCATTTAGCTCCTTCAGGGCTTGGTCGTACTCGGAGGTCCACTGGAGGATGTTATCCTTTTTGAGTACGCCGAAAAATTTGTGGCATCTGTCGGATGATCGCGAGATGAATCTTGACAAGGCAGCGATACGGCCAGTCAGTCTCTGAACCTGTTTTTTGGTGGTTAAGTGCTCTGGTATTCCTTCCATGGCTTTTATTTGGTCAGGGTAGACCTCGATGCCTCGCTGTGACACTAGGAAACCCAAGAATTTTCCCGAGGTCATGCCGAATGCACACTTTTTGGGGTTTATTTTCATTCTGTAGCTTCTAAGTATGTCGAAGGCTTCTTTCAAGTGGTCGATGTGGTCTTCTCTCCTTTTGGACTTGACCAGCATGTCGTCTATGTAGACTGCCATGGTCTTGCCGAGTTGATCTTTGAACATTTTGGTCACCAACCTTCGGTATGTCGCCCCTGCGTTTTTCAGTCCGAAAGGCATAACTCTGTAGCAGTACGTTTCTTGATGGGTGATGAAGGTGGTTTTCTCCTGATCCTCTTCTTCCATGAGGATCTGATTGTAGCTTGAGTAGGCGTCTAAAAAACTTAGCAGTTCATGCCCGACCGTTGCATCAATGAGCTAGTCGATATAAGGTAATGGGAATTAATCTTTGGGGCATGCTTTATTTAAATCTGTAAAATCTACACACATTAGCCACTTCCATTTTTCTTTTTCCCCATGACCATATTGGCGACCCATTGGGGGTATTTTGACTCCCTGATGGAGCCATTTTACAGTAATTTTTCGACCTCCTCGTGCACTGCATCGTTTATTGAGGTATAGAACTTCCACCTAACATGCCTCACCGGGGGGTGGAATGGGTCGACGTTCAACTTGTGTACCTGGCATATCTGCATGGCTAAAAGCAAACAAGTCCGCGTTAGCAGTAAGAGTTGACGGAATTTACCTGGTTCTTGAAACTTGCAGCCGATGTAAGCTTTCTTGCTGTGGTCGTTGTCATCAAGTTGAACGGGGTCGAGGTCTTCTATGGTTGATCCTGCGGCTTCTACTATTTCGGTATCTCTGATGACGTCTTCTCTTTAGTCGCAGCTCAACCTCGGCCCTGTTAATTGCTATGCCTCTTTTGCTTTGCCCTTCATTTGTTGGCTGGTCGTATAATCCAGGTCGATGCGGTAGCATTCTCGAGATGTGTGTTGTTCTCCTCATGTGCTGAATATTCTCCATGAGGTTGGAAATTTGATAACTTGGTACAAGCTGGAGGGGATGACCCTCATGGCGTGTATCCAGGGTCGGCCTATCATGGCATGGTACACCATGTCCTGGTCCATGATATGGAATGTGGTATCCAGAGTGACGCCGCCGGCCAGGAAAGGGAGTGTGATTTCTCCAGATGTTCGTTCAACTGCATTGTTAAAACCTGTTAGCGTGATGCTACGCGGCACTATCTTATCCTCGAGTTTCATTTGTGCAAGTACTCGAGGGTGGATAATACATGCGCCGCTTCCATCGTCCACCATAATGCATCTCATATCTGTATCTAATATTCGTAAAATGATAATAAGGGCATCATAATGAGGCAAAACCAAACCGTGGGTATCTGATTTATTTAAGATGATACTTTCTTCGAGTCCGTCATACCGTTCGTAAGTGATCGACCGTTTGCGCTTATGGGTCGTGGTGAACTTTACGTTGTTGATATAAGCCTCGTCACCACCCCCGATGATCATTTGAATGGTGCAGGTTGGTGAGGCAGTTTCGGCGGTCCCTGATACTGTTCACGTCCTCGGGCAAAGTTGGTCCTCTCCCGGTCGCTCAACAATTCTTTGAGGTGTCCTTGGCGAAGCATATTTACGACCTCCTGCCTTAGGGTGATGCAGTCCTCAGCTTTGTGACCTCGCTCTTGGTGGAACTCGTAGAGGGCGTCTGACTTTCTGGTGCTCAGATCCGACCTCATCTTTCGTTGCCACTTTACTTTTGGTCCGAGCTTCTCCAATGCGTAGACTATTTCTGGAGGTGACACAAAATTGTGAGCGGATAGCAAATGGGGCATACATCTCTTGTTCCGATGAGTCCCTGTCTTTGATCTAGGAAGGCCCTCTTCGTGGCGGGAGGGTGGCGCGATGGCGCTTTTGACATATGGATGATGCCATTGTCGATTGAGCCATAGAGCTACGAGGTCCCTCCTAATATCATTTCTTCGATCTTTCCTGAATTCGGCTTGTACCGAGGTCAATCGATGGGTTGACCCATTCAGATCATCCTCGTATGCTCGGATCTCGGCACGATATGCGTTATGTATTTCATCCCAAGTGGTTGGGGGATATTTCATGAGTCGGCTTAATAACTTCCTCGTCTCCCTCGAACCATTCCTGCTCAGCCCATTCTGGAAAGTTACTACGGCCATTCCTTCTGATGCATTTGGTAAGGTCATACTTACTTGGTTGAATCGAGCGAGGAAGTCCCTCAATACCTCTGCGGGTGATTGTTTGATAGCGAATATATCGTTCACTCTCGCCTCTGCCATTTTGGACCCAGCATGGGCCGTTACGAACTTGTCGGCCATCTCTTCGAATGTTTTGATGGAACGCGCAGGAAGCTGCGAATACCAAGTCAATGCTCCTCCAGTGAGGGTCTCGCCGAATTTTTTCAACAAGATGGAGGATACTTGTTCCTTGGCGAGGTCTTTGCCTTTTACAGCGGTGACATAGTGAGTCCCATGATCTTCGGGATCGGTTGTACCATCATATATTGTCACATAGGGCGGCATTTTGAAGGTCTTTGGTATGGCATGTGGTATGGCATGCAGGACGACTTCATCACTGTATGGTTGTTCAATAAACCGACCAGCATCTCTCTTTGGCAAGAGTTTCGGGTCACTCGGTATTTTGTCGACCCTTTATTGGTGCTCTCTCATTTGGTCCCGAAGCACTTTGTTCTCGTTTTCCATTTCCCCCTTTTTGAAACCATTTTTTTCAAAATGGCTGTGAGGATGTCGTCACCTGCATTATTAATAGTGTGAGTAATACCTGTTATTGGAGGGAAAGGGTCATGCTGCTCGACCGTTGTCGGTGTAACGCAAGTCCTTGTATTTTCTGTGACTGTCTCCTGGTCGGGCTTGTTGAGGATGCTGGTTAGCATGTTAGCTGGCCAAGCTTCAAGGAACTTTTTCACTGCTGGTGGCGTCTCTTCCATCGTGGACGTGGAAACTACTTTACCGCGGGATGTTGCAATACTGCCGTGAGGGAGGGGTGGCCCGCCTCATATGGGAGAGGCATTAGACGTTATGCCCTCGCCTTATGTCTCAGGAACCACATTGATGGTATTTAGGAGGTTGGTGGTGAGGTCGGTCACTATCCTCATTCTTTCTTCTCCATTACCTGCCATGTCAGATCTTTGTGTACAAGGAAAAAAGAATTTTGTTCTTTGTGTTTTTTTTGTTAGCAACCCGTGCTAGTTATAGGTATAGAAGAAACTAAAAATTTAACTAGGAAATCCCCACAGACGGCGCCAAATTGTTTGACCAAAAAATAATATATACTTTTGGTTAAACTATTAAATTTTGTGTAACAGAGGGTTAAACCTAGTTAGTGATAATATCTCTAGATCTAGAACTAGTTAGCATAAATAACGTGAGATAATGTTGGTGGGGAGCTGAAAACAGTGCGCATTTTATATTCCAAAAGATTGGAGCAATAATAAGGTAACATCAAGCAATAAATGGTATTTGTGTAAATAAGGAGAATGATTCACCCAATATTGAATGAGGTGGATGATTCTTCTTTCTGACAGTGATGAATGACAGACAAATCCTAGAATATTTGAACTATTCTTGGATCTGATAGAAAAGTATGAAATAATAGATTATGGAATCTTAATAAAAATGTAGAGTTTGTATCTTTGCTAGAGAGAGAGTCTTCTTCTCAAAAAAGTGTTTTTATCAAAATGAATATTATATACTAAGAATAGTGGGGAGTTACGAGTTTGACGTATTATATATACTAAGAATAGTTTAAGGATCATTTGGTTTGTAAAGAATAATTTCAACATAAAATTGTGCTTAATTAATATTTTGAACTCTCACTTTAAATCTATTCTTTTCAGCTATATATTTTAGGGATTTTTACCTTCCTACACAACATATGAAACTTTATTATCCTCCTTATTTAAGTTTTAACTTAATTACATGGTTATATACAATTTACCAATTATATACAAATAAGTTTTAAATGAGTATCTCTTTATATTAGGAATTGAATGAGAAATATCAGTTATTTCCTTATCCCTTTATACTGTTGGAAAAATTGAATAATTATGGAGAATAAAAGGTTTAGCTTGAGGCATGTCAAAGACACTATCCTTAAGGATATTTCGCCTACACCGTGATAAATAAAATTAGGTGTATCCCCCAGAATTCAACAAGCTCTTATAGTATAACTAGGAACAGAAACAACAAAGATTAATCAAAATAAACCCAGCACAATAGAAGAAGATAAGAAGGAAAACTTTTACTTTTTTCTACACACTTTACACGATGCAAAACCAAAGAAGTATATATAGTGCAAAGGAAATGCACACTCTGATATGAAAATTGTCCAAGCCATAAAGGCTTTTCAAAGCTTCCAAAAACGTTAAAATCCAGGCATACAAAAACGTTATAATCCAAAGCCATTAAGGCTATCAAATGGTCAATTCTTCTTTCAACAGTAATGTTCAAATTATTCACTAATGAGCATTCAATAATCAGATTTAATTTGTCCAAAATAAATTCAAAATTAAACTAATTTTCTGTTACAAATATATTTAAGATTATTACTATAATAATGATTCATTAATATAATTGTAAGAAAATGAATCCAGACATAATTTTGAAATATTTCTTTTTGAGATATTAAAAGTATTTTTCTATCAATCCCCCACATATCTCAAAAAGAATATTAAAAAATAATAAAATAATAATATTAAAAATTTGCTGGGTTTTCACAAATGAGCATAATGCGTCGAATCTGGTGTCTCTTAGTCTATGAACCAGACCTAGATAAAATAAGATTAAACTTACAGAACAATTGGTGAAGTTTAAAACTTCTATGAACCAGGAATTCTTTCCTAAGTTTAGTGTCTTATCTATCACATTATACCCGCACACACTTTGTTGTTTGACGCGGTTTTGCGCTAATAGGCCATGCGCGCGCCTGGTTTTTATGAGTGCTCTAGAATTTTTTTGCCATAAATTTCATAGGAGCGGCCCTACTCCACACTGATATAGGTCCATCCATCAAGTGTATTCTATAGCACAATACACCACCTACAAAAAGGCTATGAATTATTGGATTAAGAGTTTAATAAATCAGCCTCTCATTCCTTGCAGTCTTGCACTGTATACACACACCATAGGAAATGACACTATTCAATAGTGCACATATGATCAACTAATGACTTTTTATCACCCATATGAACCTACTCAATCACATAGGTTAGGTTACCATCATTGTTGATATAACTCAAATTGGCAATAGTCCCATTCCCCTCGATGTTTCAGATATTAATTTTCTTCCCAAAGGTTTAGTTAGAGGATCGGCCATATTCACTTCTGACTTCACATAATCTATGGAAATAATTCCATCTTTCAGCAGCTGCTTTATCACATTATGTCTCAATCGGATATGTCTACTATTTCCATTAAAAGATTTATTTTTAGCAATAGCTATTGCAGCTTGGCAATCACATTGCATCGACACAGAAGGTGTCGGTTTTATTCCTAGTGGAATACTTGCCAAAAGGTTCTTTAACCACTCGGCCTCATTGCCAGCCAATTCCAATACCACAAACTCAGATTCCATGGTACGTCTAGCTATTATTGTTTGTTTAGTTGATTTACATGCCACAATACCCCCGCCAAGGGTGAACATATAACCACTAGTGGATTTTGTCTCATCTGAATCAGAGATCTAGTTAGCATCATTGTATCCTTCTAGTACAGTGGAAAATTCACTATATTTAATACCATAGTTCATGATACCTCTCAAATATTTCATTACTCTTACTAATGTATTCCAATGATCATGACTCGGGTTTTGAGTATATCTACTCAATCTACACACAACATATGCAATATCAGGTATAGTAAAATTCATCAAATGCATTAGACTACCAATAGCTTGAGCATATTCATTTTGATCTACAACATCTCCCCTATTCTTTTTTAATTGACTACTAGCATCATAAGGAATGCTTACAGGTACCACATCAAAACAATCAAATTTTTTAAGAATTGTTTCAACATAATGTTCTTGTGTCAACATCAAACTATTGCCATCTCTTATAATTTTCATGCCTAAAATAACACTAGTTTCTCCCATGTCTTTCATCTCAAAATTAGAAGACAAGAAAATTTTGATTTTATGTACCAAATCAAAACTAGAACTAAAAATAAGCATGTCATCCACATAAAATGCAAATAATAACACACGTACCATCTACACATTTCGTATTGACACATTTATCTAATTCAAGTGATGAAAAACCATCATTAATCAATACTTGATCAAATTTTTCATGCCGCTATGTCACGACCCTAAACCCAGACCTGGTCGTGATGGCGCCTCTCGTGAAAACAAGGCCAGCCGACACATTTCCAATCCAGTTTTTAAGCAATTAAACAATAAGCATTACATCTAAAACATGATATAATCTCAGAAATAACGATGATAATACAAAACAATTCGCGGAATACAACCCAGCACAGCCCGATACCGGGGTGTCACTAGTCATGAGCATCTACTACAATTGTCTAGTCACATCAAGACTGAAATGGTCGGAAAAATCGCAATAATACATAAGGAGGAATAAAGAGGGAGAAAGCAGAGCCGCGATCGCCAGGCAACTACCTTGCTAACTCCAATGACGACTGCCACCAAGCTCAGAAAATACCTGAATCTACACATAAGGTGTAGGGAGTAAAATGAGTACTGCCAACTCAGTGAGTAATAATCATAACTAAAGTCAGAATGGTAAGAAATCACGAAAAGAGCATCAACATGTTGTATAGAAGCAGTTTCAAAAGCCAGTAGAAAGCAATGAAGCNGTATAAGGGCAAAGAAATCCCAGTAGAAAGCAATGAAGCTGTAAAATCCCTTAAAACATCTTAGCTCAGTTTAAACCTCTTTGAAAAAAAGACTTTTTCAACAGTTACGCAAATGAATGCAGAAAAACTAGTGCAGATAAGCACAGAAATCCGCCCCTCGGGCACAAATACACAATTAAACAGGCAAATGACATGCAAATAAGAAAGATAAGCACATAAGGTTCGCCCCTCGGGCTTGTCAACAAATTCGCCCCTCGGGCAATATCTCAGAACGGTACCAGCCCCTCGGGCAATCACATAGAACAATATCAGCCGCTCGGGCAATCACATAGAACAATACCAGCCCCTCGGACTATATCTCACATCACAATGGGTACCCGCGCTCACTAGGGGTGTGCAGACTCCTGGAGGGGCCCCTTACGGACCAAGCGCAATATCAAGCCATCTCGTGGCATCATAAACAGGTCCTCGACCTCATATCAATATCAAGCCACCTCGTGGCGTACAATCTCAGGACCTCGTCCTCATAATCAAAATCAGTGTATCACCGCTGCGGCGTGCAGCCCGACCCAAAAGTATCCTCACAATACAGGCCCTCGGCCTTACTCCGTCATAAATCACATAAGCCACTCGGGTAATAGTAAGACAGTGTTTCTCAGCCCAAACATCATTTAAAAATCATTTGAGTATTAAATCTAAGTAAACATGGCTGAGTTTTGAAAACAGTGGAAAATAACATGACTGAGTTCAAGTATAGAGACAAAGCATTGAGGAAATATCAATAAAAATCCCCGAAGGGTTCAAATAGTTGGCACGAAGCCAAAATATGATAACAAATAGTTTTCAGTCAAATACGCGGTAAAATCATCGATCAGGACGGACCAAGTCACAGTCCTCGAAAGTGCACGACCCCACGCTCGTCATCAAGCGTGTGCCTCACCTCAATATAGCACTACGATGTGCAATACAGGGTTTCAAACCCTCAGAACATCATTTACAATCCTTACTCACCTCGATCCAGTCCAAACTCTAGCTCGCAACGCCTTTGCCCCTCGAATTGGCCTCCACGCACGTCGAATCTATCAAAAATCAGAACGAGGGCATCAAAATATGCTAAGAGAACAAAGTCCAAGCGAAAACAATCAATAAAAGGCACAAATCTCGAAATTACCAAAACCCGACCCCCGGGCCCACATCTTAAAACTCAGAAATTTTCACATCAATAGATTCCTCATCTCCCCACGAGTTCATACATATCAAGAATACTAAAATCGGAGTCCAAATCACCCCTCAACTCCTCATTCAAATGCCTCTTAAACGCAAGCCCTAATCCTCCATTTTTAGCCCTTTAATTCCTTTAATTACAGCCTTAATCCATGAGATACTACCATAAAAATGTGTTTTAGGTCCAAAAATCCTTACCTTAACGAAGTCTCCTTGATTTCTCTCTTCAAAATCGCCCAAAAGCTCCCAAGCCGAAGCCAAAAATGGTGAAAACCTTCAAAAATCGCGAAAGAAGACTTGTATACATTCTGCCCAGGGATACCCGCATCTGCGGTAAAAAATCCGCTTCTGCGGTACCGCATTTGCGGTCTAAAGCTCCGCTTCTGCGAAATTCACTTACTCAGCCCACACCGCTTCTGCGACTAAACTTCCGCATCTGTAGTATCGCAGATGCGGTCACCATACCGCTTCTGCGGTCTCTGCACGTCTGGCCCTTTTTTGCTTCTACGATAAATCACCCGCATCTGCGGCGCCGCATCTGCGGTCCCAAATCCGCAGATGCGAAAATACAAGAAGCAGCAATATCAGCTGCTGCAACAAAATTCCAACCTCTCCGTTAACCATCCGAAATCACCCCGAGGCCCCGGGACCTCAACCAAAGGCTCCAACATGTCCCAATACCTTATACAAACTTGTTCCAATCATCAAAACACTTCAGACAACATCAAATCAACTAAAACACATCAGATTCAAGCCAAACTTTCTAAAATCTTCCGAATTCCGCTTTTGATCAAAAACCCAACCAAACCACGTCCGAATAACCTGAAATTTTGCACACACATCCCAAATGCCACAACATAACTACTGCAACTTCCGGAATTCCATTCGGACCTCTATATCAAAATCTCACCTAACCGGAAAACGTCGAAATCTCAATTTCGCCAATTCAAGCCTAAACCTTCCACAGACTTCCAAAATGCATTCCGATCACGCTCCCAAGTCTCAAATCACCTAACGGAGCTAACCAAATCATCAAAATTCTGATCCGAAATCATATACAAGCAAGTCAAATCTTGGTCAAACCTTTCAAATTTCATGCTTCAAACTGAGAACTGTTCTTCCAAATTTATTCAGATTACCCTGAAAACCAAAACCAACGGTTTACATAAGTCATAATATACTACACGGGGCAAGTCATGCCCGAGAACTGGCGAGCAAAGTGCAAAAGCTCAAAACGACCGGTCGGGTCGTTGCATTCTCCCCCACTTAAACATACGTTCGTCCTCGAACGTGCCCAGAGTTGTTCCAAAAGCCAACCAATTGCTGAATAACCTTACCATGCACATACCCGGGGGTGATCCCATGTCACCCTATCTCATATAGGTCTGATAACACATTGTAACTGAAATTTCACAATCCAATCTAGCCTACAAATCTTAGAACCACATTTCTACTTCGGAAATCATCCACAAGATCAGAATCTCACATCTATACTCTGAATAAGCCCGAACAAGCCGTAATAACCCATACCTGCAACCTCAGGTGCAATTACATGATATACCACATAACTCAAACACTTGCAGCGATAACTTAATCACAGCAGCTGTGCGCAACAACCGAATATCGGTAGAAAACCTCTTATCCACTAAAGTCTCATTCCAACACTTTCGTATACTGCCAATGATAAATGCAACACGTAATACACCATAACCATTCCTCAAATCAACCATTCATGAAGCCACTTCTCCCTTGGCAAAGACCATAGCAAATTTCCGAGCCGAACCTCGATATTATCCTTCCAACATGCTGAAATCGAATCCGTTGTATTCATTAAAGATCCCCACGATCTCATCTAATCCAGCACACTATTATGGTGAGATGACACATCAATACAGGCCAAAGCCACAACTTGCACAATACGCGCACCAATAAGCAACAGTCCGGATATACTCAAATCATGAAATAAATGACTCAAATGAAAGAGCTGTACCTCAAGATCACCAGTACCACCACAACACAAGGCTGAGAACCCGTCTCACATCGTAGAAATAGAACACACGAATCTAACCCGCAAGGTCATATCTCCACATAACTTCGCTGCAATGCGCGATCCTATCCAAATACTGCTCCACATGAAACACCTCAACTCACTATGCTCGAAATCGACAACTACGCACAATTTGATGTCTGGAGCCAAAGCAAATCATCACACCCACGGTGAAGCAAATAACATACACCATGCAAACCCGAAAGGACATAACCGATATGCCATTAACCGAGCAACACCCAATTACTCTTCCGCTTGACTTCCACTATGGGACCCCAATAGAACCGCACCATATGTGCCTATAACCAACAAATCATATGTCACGATCCAATTTCCAAACCTGGTCGTGATGGCGCCTCTTGTGAAGACAAGACCAGCCAACTAACCCAAATCGTCTCTTTAATATTTATTAAACATAAACGAATAGGTGAATATAGCTTAACGACAATAATAACCAGTATGTACAACCCAACACAACCCGACCGTGGTGTCACAAGTCACGAGCATCTAAAGAAACCTTAACACAACTACATGCCAATAAATATATACAAGTAAAAATTTTTGGAAAATAAAAGACAACATCCGGTGCCGCGAACGCTGGCGGTCACCTTGCTCAGCTACAATAATAATACCTTCAATCCGCTAATAACCCGCTACCGGGTGAACGATACCTGCAACTGCACGCGAGGTGCAGGGAGTAAAGTGAGTACTTCCAACTCAGTGAGTAATAGAAGTAAATAATAACTGAGCAACAAGAAATCACGTAAAGCAACCAACGGGCTATACAGAAGCCGGGTACAATTTTTGAGAAAAACAGTGAGATCAGAGAACTCTTTAGAAATGTTTCGGCTCAGTTCAAATCTCTTTTGAAAATGGTCCTTTCAATAATTACGAAAGCTGTTCAAAATAGTTAGTGCTGATTAACGCAGAAAATCCGCCCCTCGGGCACAAATACCACAGCATAGCAGGTAATAATGCAAGTAAGTATGCAAGATGAACACATAAAAGTTCGCCCCTCGGGCATGAAGTTTGTTACTAGTCAGTCATTGTTACCTGACCGGTCAGCCATTGTTACCTGACCCAACGCGTGTTTCAGTGCCATTGTTACCACTGGTCAGCCATTGTTACCTGACTGGTCAGCCATTGTTACCTGACCAAAACACGTATGACAGTGTCATTATTACCACTGTCCAATTCTAAATGGGTACCCGCGCTCACTGTGGGTGTGCAGACTCCGGAGGGGCTCCTACAGCCCAAGCGCTATATCAACATAAGGCCTGAAAGCCTGTACATATCAACATGAGGCCTGAAAGCCTTCTCACAGCACACTCGAGGCCTGAAAGCCTCCTCACAATACACTTGAGGCCTGAAAGCCTCCTCACATCACTCAGCATATCCTCACATATGGCCCTCGGCCTCAATCAGTCCAAAAATAATCATAAGCCCCTCGGGCATCAGTAAGAAATAATAATGCTCAGCTCAAACAGTAGTTCAAATATCAGTTAAAACTCGAGGTTGAGTGAAAATATAGCTGAGTTCATGAAACAGTGTAATGACAATGGACTGAGTTCAAATAATATTTCAAATAGTGAGGAAAACAGTGATAATAGCTCATAGGGAGTTCAAACAGTCGGCAATAAGCCCCAAATATGGCAATAAGCCCAAGTCCTAGTGAAAAACAACAAGTCATAGCGAAATACGCGGTAAAATCAACAACCGGGACGGACCAAGTCACAATCCCCAACGGTGCTCTACCCCACGCTCTCTATCTGGCGTGCAAGTCACCTCAATATAGCACTATGGGTGCAAATCCGGGGTTTCAAACCCTCAGGGTATCATTTACAATCATTACTCACCTCGAACCGGTGAAATCTCTAGCTCGCGACGCCTTTGCCTCTCAAATAGGCCCCCACGCGCGTCGAATCTATCCAACATCAGAGCGAATACATCACAATATGCCAAGGGAACAATACCCAATCGAAAACAATCAAAATATAGCAAAAATCTCGAAACTAGCAAAACCCCAGCCTCGAGCCCACTTCTCGAAAAATTATAAAATTCACATCAATGGATTCCTCATCTCGCCACGAGTCTATACATATCAAAATTATCCAATTCCGATACCATTTGGTCCTTCAAATCATCATTTTATATTTTGAAAGATTTCACCAATTTTTCTCCCCAAATTCCATCCCAAATCATGAAATAAATAATGAATTCAATGATAAATTCATGTACTCTAGCCAAATGTGAGTTAGAATCACTTACCCCGATGAGTTTCTTGAAAAAACCTTCGAAAAATCGCCAAAATCCGAGCTCTCTATGTCAAAATATAAAAAAAAAATCCAAAACCTCGTATTTATAGAGTAGCCCCAGATTTTCACCTCCGCGGCCGCGCAAAATGACCGCGGTCCGCGCTAAGACGAACGCGGCCGCGCCAACTTTGACTGCAGTGACAGGCTTTAGTATTTTGGCCATAACTTTCGCTACAGATGTCCAAATTGCAATATCTTTACCTTTCTGGAAATTAGACACGAAGGGCTACAACTTTTGTTTTTGTACCAACTCAAAATTCCTTGTAGATCAAAAGATATGAGCTTCTGAAGTAGGACCAGCGACCTGCAGATCTTCATGACCGCGGCCGCGGTCACTTTTACGCGCCCAGCACAAGGCCAGCGCGCCCCGCGCTAATAGGACCGCGCCCCGCGCGAAAATGACTGCCCCATCCATTTTCTAGGTTCCGGGATGTCCGTACTCGCTCAAAACTCACCCGAAACACACCCCGAGGCCCCCCGGGACCTCAACCAAAAGCACCAGCGCATCCTAAAACATTATTCAACCTCGCTCCAATCATCAAAGCACCTCAAACAACATCAAATTACCCAAAACTCATTGAATTCAAGCCTAATTTTCTAAAAACTTCCGAAATACACTTTCGATCAAAAATCCGACCAAACCACGTCCGAATGACCTCAAATTTTGCACACATATCCCAAATCACCTAACGACGCTACAACAACTCTCGAAATTCCATTCCGACTCTCGGATCAAAATCTCACCTATCAACCAGAATTCGCCAAAATACTAACTTCTCCAATTCAAGCCTAATTCTACACCGGACCTCCAAATAAATTCCGATCACACTCCTAAGTCATAAATCACCCCCCGAAGCTAACCGAATCATCGGAATTCAAATTCGAGCCCTCTAACACAATAGTCAACATCCGGTTGACTTTTCCAACTTAAGCCTTCCTTAAAGAGACTAAGTGTCTCATTTCTTAT
>NC_031999.1:999998-1018965 GCF_001879085.1 Nicotiana attenuata
CAGGACTGAATCCTTCTAACTCCAAACAACGCTAAGCAAGCTGTCAGGACTCAAAGCCTTGCTGCACAATACCTGTAAGGGCTCATTACCTCGAACACATACAAGGAATTGATCATATCCTTACCATACCGATTCGGTCTACTATCAAGCTATTCCATCTATCTAATTTCCCTTCTGATCCATCATCAACTTGGTATTCCCTCTTGCTGTAGCACCACAATGCCTCAACCCAGGTTTACCACACGAGACTCGAACATAAGACCACACTGTCTAAGACCCATAGGCCACTGAATACCCTCTCAAATGTTCCCAGAAATACCATATTCCAGAATACTTTACTTTGAAGAACTTCCTGCGAATCCGAATTCGTTACCATTACTTTCCAGATACCGATACATAGGATCCCATGATCAACATAAGAATACCACAAGTCTTGACCTTTTCCAATGAAAACACAGTCTCTACCCACATACACAACCTTAAGACACCTGATTGTTACATGTAGAATCTTGAACACAATAAAACCATTCTCGAGAGTCATTTACTTCATATTCGAACTGCAATTTACCTGATCAAACGGACATAACCATCCGTGCCTCATTAGCACTCTTACACCGCAAGATATGATCTCATTCCAATACAAACAAACATCTTCCTTCTCCATACACTGAGCATTCTTTATCAACGACAGCTCAAGACATCCTATTATTTTCACACATCTACGAAGCACCATATAACCTTTGTCAAAATTTTACTTTACTCGTGCCATCTTCGGCTCAATTTCTGCAACCAGAACTGATCTGCCAACATATCTCGAAGCGGAACCAACATAGCACATCCGTGCAATCAGCTAATCAACAGCAACCTCCCCAACTTGGCTCGAAGCCATATATCAGGACACGCTCAATAACCCATAATACTTTTACTCTAATGATGTCACAATATCATAGTGAGATTAAACTCAAATCATCTACCAGTTCGTGAAAACACAGATCATCTAGTACTGTAATCCTCTGCAAACCTCGCATTCATTCCCACCTCAGTTGAGTCTACTCTCTTAAGCGACCCGAATTCTCAAATTTCAACACGTACCCTTCAATTACACATGAGATCTTCTAACATACGCATAAGGATCATACCACTTAAGAATACTTCAGCATGCCTTCCACCATCATATACGTTACACAGTCAATTTAGTCTTCCTGAGTCTGAACTCATACCGCCACATGTATTGCACTTTACTTTCCAACTAGGAGACACGAAAATATCCTCCACGCTCCCATATTCGGGCTACACATCAAATCACAATAGGAAACGAATCACTTAACAGTTCATCTATTATCCAGCAGACTTCTTCGTCACTACCAAGTCATATAATTACATCTCGCAGTACTAACATACTCATCACATAAATACCAAATCGCCATTCCGGCTAATAGGGACAATACCGAACATATAACTTCAAAACACTTGCTCGCACGATCAGCACCTTAATGCTCAAGCCATAGGCAAGATCCGGCCTCAAGTCCTCCAGACTGGCCCAACATCAAACTCACGGAGATCACATCTCGCCCCTTGATCAGGGAATCACAAGCCATACAGGCACCTCTGATACTGAGCGCTAAGGTGCGTATACAAACGCGTGGAAGGAATTTCAAGAGTTTCTTTTCAAGCTGAATCGAGGACGCACGATAAGAATTCAAGAATGTGAAGTTTTCCTAAAGGTTCTGCAGCCTCTCGAGGATAAATACAGACGTCTCCGTACCGATCCACGAGACTCTACTAAACCTGCTCATGACTCGTGAGACCTAGTAACCTAGGCTCTGATACCAACTTGTCACGACCCAATTTCCAAACCCGGTCGTGATGGCGCCTCTCGTGAAGAAAAGGCCAGCCAACTAACCCAAATCGTCTCTTTAATATTTAATAAACATAAACGAATAGGTGAATATAGCTTAACGACAATAATAACCAGTATGTACAACCCAACACAACCCGACCGGGGTGTCACAAGTCACGAGCATCTAAAGAAACCTTAACACAACTACAGGCCAATAAATATATACAAGTAAAAATTTCTGGAAAACAAAAGACAACATCCGGTGCCGCGAACGCTGGCGGTCACCTTGCTCAGCTACAATAAAAATACCTTCAATCCGCTAATAACCCGCTACCGGGTGAACGATACCTGCAACTGCGCGCGAGGTGCAGGGAGTAAAGTGAGTACTTCCAACTCAGTGAGTAATAGAAGTAAATAATAACTGAGCAGCAAGAAATCATGTAAAGCAACCAACGGGCTGTACAGAAGCCGAGTACAATTTTCGAGAAAAACAGTGAGATCAGAGAACTCTTTAGAAATGTTTCGGCTCAGTTCAAATCTCTTTTGAAAATGGTCCTTTCAATAATTACGAAAGCTGTTCAAAATAGTTAGTGCTGATTAACGCAGAAAATCCGCCCCTCGGGCACAAATACCACAGCATAGCAGGTAATAATGCAAGTAAGTATGCAAGATGAACAAATAAAAGTTCGCCCCTCGGGCATGAAATTCGTTACTAGTCAGTCATTGTTACCTGACCGGCCAGCCATTGTTACCTGACCCAACGCGTGTTTCAGTGCCATTATTACCACTGGTCAGCCATTGTTACCTGACTGGTCAGCCATTGTTACCTGACCAAAACCCGTATGACAGTGTCATTGTTACCACTGTCCAATTCTAAATGGGTACCCGCGCTCACTGTGGGTGTGCAGACTCCGGAGGGGCTCCTACAGCCCAAGCGCTATATCAACATAAGGCCTGAAAGCCTGTACATATCAACATGAGGCCTGAAAGCCTTCTCACAGCACACTCGAGGCCTGAAAGCCTCCTCACAATACACTCGAGGCCTGAAAGCCTCCTCACATCATTCAGCATATCCTCACATATGGCCCTCGGCCTCAATCAGTCCAAAAATAATCATAAGCCCCTCGGGCATCAGTAAAGAAACAATAATGCTCAGCTCAAACAGTAGTTCAAATATCAGTTAAAACTCGAGGTTGAGTGAAAATATAGCTGAGTTCATGAAACAGTGTAATGACAGTGGACTGAGTTCAAATAATATTTCAAATAGTGAGGAAAACAGTGATGATAGCTCATAGGGAGTTCAAACAGTCGGTAATAAGCCCCAAATATGGCAATAAGCCCAAGTCCTAGTGAAAAACAACAAGTCATAGCGAAATACGCGGTAAAATCAACAACCGGGACGGACCAAGTCACAATCCCCAACGGTTCTCTACCCCACGCTCTCTATCTGGCGTGCAAGTCACCTCAATATAGCACTATGGGTGCAAATCCGGGGTTTCAAACCCTCAGGGTATCATTTACAATCATTACTCACCTCGAACCGGTGAAATCTCTAGTTCGCGACGCCTTTGCCCCTCAAATTGGCCTCCACGCTCGTCGAATCTATCCAACATCAGAGCGAATACATCACAATATGCCAAGGGAACAATACCCAATCGAAAACAATCAAAATATAGCAAAAATCTCGAAACTAGCAAAACCCGAGCCCCGGGCCCACTTCTCAAAAAATTATAAAATTCACATCAATGGATTCCTCATCTCGCCTCGAGTCTATACATATCAAAATTATCCAATTCCGATACCATTTGGTCCTTCAAATCATCATTTTATATTTTGAAAGATTTCACCAATTTTCTCCCCAAATTCCATCCCAAATCATGAAATAAATGATGAATTCAATGATAGATTCATGTACTTTAGCCAAATGTGAGTTAGAATCACTTACCCCGATGAGTTTCTTGAAAAACCTTCGAAACATCGCCAAAATCCGAGCTCTCTAGGTCAAAATATAAAAAAAAACCCAAATCCTCGTATTTATAGTGTAGCCCCAGATTTTCACCTCCGCGGCCGCGCAAAAATGACCGCGGTCCGCGCAAAACAAGTGCGGTCCGCGCTAAGACGAACGCGGCCGCGCCAACTTTGACTGCAGTGACAGGCTTTAGTATTTTGGCCATAACTTTCGCTACAGATGTCCAAATTGCGATATCTTTAATTTTCTGGAAACTAGACACGAAGGGCTACAACTCTTGTTTTTGAACTAACTCAAAATTCCTTGTAGATCAAAAGATATGAGCTTCCGAAGTAGGACCAGTAGCCTGTAGATCATCATGGCCGCGGCCGCGGTCACTTTTACGCGCCCAGCACAAGGCCAGCGCGCCCCGCGCTATAGGACCACGCCCCGCGCGAAAATGACTACCCCATCCATTTTCTAAGTTCCGGGATGTCCGTACTCGCTCAAAACTCACACGAAACAAACCCGAGGCCCCCGGGACCTCAACCAAAAGCACCAACGCATCCTAAAACATTATTCAACCTCGTTCCAATCATCAAAGCACCTCAAACAACATCAAATTACCCAAAACTCATCGAATTCAAGCCTAATTTTCTAAAAACTTCCGAAATACACTTTCGATCAAAAACCCGACCAAACCACGTCCGAATGACCTCAAATTTTGCACACATATCCCAAATCACCTAACGACACTACAACAACTCTCGGAATTCCATTCCGACTCTCGGATCAAAATCTCACCTATCAACCGGAATTCGCCAAAATACTAACTTCGCCAATTCAAGCCTAATTCTACACCGGACCTCCAAAATAAATTCCGATCACACTCCTAAGTCATAAATCACCCCCCGAAGCTAACCGAATCATCGGAATTCAAATTCGAGCCCTCTAACACAATAGTCAAGATCCGGTTGACTTTTCCTACTTAAGCCTTCCTTAAAGAGACTAAATGTCTCATTCCTTATCAAAACCAATCCAAATCAACTCTAACACACCACATACCGATAATGAAACATGAAGAAGCATAAAATGGGGGAAACGGAGCGGTAACTCATGAGACGACGGGTCGGGTCGTACAAAATGGGGATTTGAGGGGTCATTTGGACTCCGATTTTAGTATTTTTGATAGGTATGAACTCGTGGGGAGATAAGGAATCCGCTGGTGTAAAAATTTTTGAGTTCCGAGAAGTGGGCCAGGGGCTCGGGTTTTGGTAATTTCGGGATTTTTGGTATTTTCGATTGTTTTCGCTTGGGCTTTGTTCCCTTAGCATATTTTGACGCCGTGATTCTGATTTTGACTAGATTCGACGCGAGTGGAGGCTGATTCGAGAGGAAAAGGCGTCGCGGAGTAGTATTTTCACCGGTTTGAGGTAAGTAACCATTGTAAATCTGCAACTGAGGGTACAAAAACCCCGGTATTTGACTTGTTTGATAAACGTGGTGACGCACATGCTAGGTGACGAGCGTGTGGGCATGCACCGTTAGGGATTGTGACTTGGTCCGTCTCGTAGCGACTATTAAGCCGCATGTTTGATTTGGAAATATTATATTATCCCGTAATTTGAATATTTATACTGTGTGATGGGCTGTATGCCATGTTTGGGGCCTTGTGCCGACCTGTAGAAACCCTTAGGGGCATTTTGACTGTTTTCCTCACTTTACTTGCTAAAAGCATATTATCAGTCATATTTTTACCTGTTAAATGTCTAAAACCGCAGCGATATATATATATATANCCAGCCTGCTTTTGTTCTCTTTTTTTTCTATTTTCAATTCTTTTCTTCTTATTTTTTAATTTCATTTTTCTTAATTTGCTTAATACAAAACAAAATCTGATTTAATTCAAAAACAAAATCAATAACTAATTGCATTCTCCAAAATTAACTATGTCCTAAATTAAAAGAAAACCATGAAATTCGAAAATTAAAAGGCCAAAATGCAAAATAAACTATTTTTGTTATTTTATTTCATATTTTTCCACAATTGATTAATTAATTAACCTAAAAAAATAAAATAGTACCCTAAATGTAAATGCACAAATCTTTTGTATTTTTCATTAATTAAAATAAAATAAACATGCACCAATAAATGCAAACAATTAACAGAAAATGCCACGAAAATCCACAAAATTTCAAATAATGAAAAGAAATTATTTTATTTTGAAATTATGGGAGTAATTCATATAGGGCAAAAATCACGTGCTCACAGCTACCTCTCTCTGCTCAGAAACACGAAGAGTTTTCGTGCAAAGATAAAGTGAGCGGATACGAGCGATTTTTGCCCGTTTGAATACTCCGTGGGAAGCATTTTTTGAAAGATTCGACTGCACCCTGCTTCTGAGGTTGCCTACATATCCTTGGCTAAAAAGGAATCAGGTCAGTGTAGTTCAAGAATGTTTGGTAGCCGGGACTACCATGAAGCTGTGGTTTCACTGTTGCTGCTGCTGCTGCTACTGCTCACTTAACCCCTTATTACACTATGTCAAAAATAAAAAGAAGCTAGACTAAAACTATGGTCTATGAATTACAAAACCTATCTATCTCTTCAAACATGATCCAACAACTCTTCTTGCCATGCTGACTTGTATTCTCCCGGTGAAATCCCTTTGTTGTCGACTTGAATTGTACTTTGAGATGCTTTTCCCTTTCTCTAGGTGGACGCCTGACTGCTGAACTTGAACTGTATTTTGAGATGCTTTCCCTTTTTCCAGGTGGACGCCTGATTGCTGAACTTGAATTGTATTCTCGTGCTCTCCAGGTGGGCTCTTGACTGCTGAATTTGAATTGTATTTCCGTGCTCTCCAGGTGGGCTCCTGACTGCTAAACTTGAAATGTATTCCCTGCTCTCCAGGCAGGCTCCTGACTGCTAAACTTGAAATGTATTCTCATGCTCTCCAGGCGGGCTCCTGACTGCTACACTTGAAATGTATTCCCTGCTCTCCAGGCGGGCTCCTGACTGCTGACTTGAAATGTATTCCCTTGTTCTCCGGGCGGGCTCCTGCTGCTGAATTTGAACTTTTTCTCCCTGTTCTCCAAGCGGGTACCTGATTTCAACAAAAATAGACAAAACAAAGAAAATTTTCTGCCCTAGTTTGGTAGCTGGGCACATAGGTGAGTGTTAAACTGAATCATTCTACCAACTATTATTAAGAATTTGAAAGCTAAGTCCTATTATCCAGGGAGGTCCTGACAATTCTTAATTAAACGACAATTATAGATCTAAGCTGTATCTTCTAAAGGTATTACTTCCGCTAAGTCCTGTTATCTAAGAGGGTCTTAAAACTACATCCTATTATCCAGGAAGGTCCTGACAATTCCTAATTAAACAACAATTTTAAATCTAAGTTATATCTTCTAAAGGTATTATTTTCGCTACATCTTGTTATCTAACAACAATCTTAAAGCTAAGTCCCATTATTCAGGAGGGTCCTGAAAACTCCTAATTGAATCCTATCTCAAACATGCAAACTTTGAAACCAACTTATATTCCTTTGGGGTATATTTATGCTAAATTATGCTACTCATGAATGTTTCGGAATTTAAACTAGGTCCCATTTTCAAGGAGAGTCCTGAAAACTTCAAATTAAATCCTATTATCCAGGCAGGTCCTGGGAGTTTTACGGTCAAACCTGTTTGGTGCTTGCCTTTCCTTGCGGAGGATTTCTCCGAAACACCGAAACTTTCTGCCCCTGTGCTTTGCAATTTTGGAAGTTGGTAGTGAGCTTTGAAATCCTTTCTTATTCGCTTTGAACAAGACTGACATTGGAACATCTTAGAGAAACAAAACCCCAAAAGAAATGAAATGCAATGACCTTGAGAGTTAAGGATAGAGAGACTTATCTGAGTGGAACAGCTGGTACCACTGATCATGACATGCATTTCGGACTAATCGGCCAATTTGTCCAACCAATCAACTTTCAGTTGCCATACTTTGTTGCCCCGGAATTCCATATCTTGATTTCTTCACCCAAACCTTAACCTTGTTCATCCTGCGGTGCCCTGAAAGGTTTTTCACCAACAGACCTCTCTCATTTGTTCATCTCTCAATTCACTTTCACCTCAAGGTACCCGTGAGGGTTTTCACCAATAAGACTCTCTTATTTTTGATTTCTCTCGACTCCCGTCGCCTTATGGTGCCTGTGAGGGTTTTCACCAATAAGACTCTCTCATTTTCATTATTTCTCTGCTTGGACCGGAGTGTTGCCCCTGACATGAATCACCTCTACTTACTCGACTTGGCATCTCTCGAAGACTGATCAGAAGGTCTTTCTTTGGACCGTAGCGTGGGCTTTTGGATAGGGTTAGAAAGAACGGGTATCAAAGGCTCAAAACAATTCAACATGGGTTCAAAAATTAACAACTTTCGGTAATCTAGATTCTTACTAACNAGCAATCAGGCGCCCACCTGGAGAACAAGGGAATACATTTCAAGTTTCAGCAATCAGGCGCCCACCTGAAGAACAAGGGAATACTTTTCAAGTTTCAGCAATCAGGCGCCCACCTGGAGAACAAGGGAATACTTTTCAAGTTTTAGCAATCAGGCGCCCACCTGAAGAACAAGGGAATACTTTTCAAGTTTTAGCAATCAGGCGCCCACCTAGAGAACAAGGGAATATTTTTCAAGTTTTAGCAATCAGGCGCCCACCTGGAGAACAAGGGAATACTTTTCAAGTTTCAGCAATCAGGCGCCCACCTGGAGAACAAGGGAATATTTTTCAAGTTTCAGCAATCAGGCGCCCACCTGGAGAACAAGGGAATACTTTTCAAGTTTTAGCAATCAGGCGCCCACCTGGAAAACAAGGGAATACTTTTCAAGTTTCAGCAATCAGGCGCCCACCTGGAGAACAAGGGAATATTTTTCAAGTTTTAGCAATCAGGCGCCCACCTGGAGAAGAAGGGAATACTTTTCAAGTTTTAGCAATCAGGCGCCCACCTGGAAAACAAGGGAATACTTTTCAAGTTTCAGCAATCAGGCGCCCACCTGGAGAACAAGGGAATATTTTTCAAGTTTTAGCAATCAGGCGCCCACCTGGAGAACAAGGGAATACTTTTCAGGATTTAGCAATCAGGAGCCCGCCTGAAGAATAGAGGCACATATTGCAAATTGCAGCAGTCAAACATCACCCGGAGGAATGGTGAAACATCTACAACCAATGCAAGGCAACAACGCAAGAATTCCAGTGGAAAGATACAAGTTCAAGGAAACACAAAAAGCGAGTTAGAAGACATAGATAGAACTCTTTGTAATTCATAGATCATAGCTTAGTCCAGCTTCTTTTATTTTTATACGGTGTAATAAGGAGGTCAGCGAGCAGCAGCAGCAACAACAGCAGTGAAATCACAGCTCTTGGTAGTCCCAGCTACCAGACCTTCCCGAACTACACTGACCTGATTCCTGTTTAGCCCAGGATATGTAGGCAACCTCTGAAGCAGGGTGCGGTCAGGCTTTTTCAAAAATTGCTTCACACGGAATATGCAGAAGGGCAAAAATCATTCATTTCTACTCACCTGTCTTTGCACGAAAACTCTTCGTGTTTCCGGGCAAAGAGGGGCAGCTGTGAGCACGTGATTTTTGCCCTAAGCAGTAATTCCCAAAATTTCAAACAAAACAATTTTTCTAGTACTTTATAATTTTTTGTGAATTTTGTGGCATTCTTTGGTAATTGTTGCATTTTATTTGTGCATTTTAATCCATATGAAAATACCAAAAAAATATGCATTGGCATTTAGGGATTTAATTTCACAATTTTAGTATTAACTAGTTTTAGAATAAAATATAAAGAAAATTGCAAGAAAATAGTTCATTGCATTACTAATTATTGCATTTGTTTTTAAATAGAGTTACAAGTAATTTTAGGAGTTAAATAGTGTAATTAGGTCTTTGCTTTGTTTTAGCATTTTATAAAATCAAAAAATAAATAAATACAAAATACAAAAAGAAAAAAAAAGAAACTAAAAGTGGTCTTAATTGGAGACCAACATTTGGGCCAAAACCAGGTAGCCCAAACAATTCCCACGTCCAGACCCAAACACCCTGCCCGGTCCGATTGTCTCACGTTCAAAACGACGTCGTTTTAACATCGTTTAATCACGACCGTCTATTTCCCAAATCCAATGGCCATGATTAACTCTCAAAAGGGAATAAAACTGTCCGAATTATACACAAAAAATCAAACATAATTCCTCTTCCTCGTACCAACCCGTCCCCTGTAACGCCGGTGCCGGCCACCGTCCCTCCACCGTCCGCCGCCGGCCGGAAATCGCCGCCGCCGGCGGCGAAGCTCCGATGACCACCAAAATTACACCATGGAACCACTGTCTCCTCCTCTTTCCAAATCCCCAAATATCATACCTCAATCCATAGCCAATCTCGTCGAATATCCGTTCAAAATTTTCCGGCCAAGTCGCCGGTTATGCCAAATGGTCCCAAATTAACACCATGGGACCGCCTTGACCTCCTTTACCCAACCCTCATAGCCACTTACCTCGAATATGGCCGGAATTGCTCAAATATCAAATCAAAAATCCGGCCAAAACCCTATCTCTTCCAAACCCTACCAAACTTACACCCCATGCTCCCCTCCCTCTCCTTTACCTGAATCCCTAACCAGAAACGTTCGAATGTTGCCCTAGCTCAGAAAATCTTGGGGGATTTTGGACCGTAACTTCCTTAATCATGTGTGTTCTTTTGAAAACACACGATTAGGGATGTTACGTGTCAAGAATCCCGGAGGATTCAAACAAATGGCCGGTCAGAGTTCCCCATAGTCAGTCGAGTGCTCAACTTAGTAAGTTCTGATTCTGTATGCTTGTTCAAAATTGTTTGATAATCTTTAACTCTTTAGGGCACTTTTGATTTCAATTTTTCTTCTTCAGTATTTGAGCCTTTACTGTTGTTATTGGTCTGATTTGTTGTTATTAATTCTGTTTCAGTATTTTTGATTTGTTGTTTCAGTATTAATTCTGTTGATTTGTTGTTATTGGTCTGATTTGTTATTATTAATTCTGTTTCAGTATTTTTGATTTGTTGTTTCAGTATTAATTCTGTTGATTTGTTGTTATTGGTTTAATTTGTTGTTGAGCCTTTACTGTTGTTCAAATTTGTTGTTAAGTGGTCTGACTTTAGGTTCAGTTAGTCGAATCCTAATTGTTCACTGCAATCTGATTTTAATTGTTTACTGCAAGATGATTTTAATTGCTCTAGCCCTAGAAATAGATTGCTTGGTTATAGTTAATAGACTGGTTTAACTTGGTCAGTAATTTCATGGGATTCAAAGGGTAGTATAGGCATGGAAAAGGGCAGTTTCACTAAGATTGGTAATTGTTGAAGTAAAGTAAGGGTAGAATAGGAATTGTAATGGGCATAGAACCTTCTAGGATGGACTATAGTGTAGGTTCTAATAAACTTAAGGGAGTTACAGTTGTTCTTTGATAAGAACAACCAATTAGCCTCTACTTCCGTCTAAATCGGAGCTTGAAAATCATCCAAAAACTGGCGTGGACTCATGGCTTGGGGACAGCACCAAAGTTTTCCTCAGAGTTTAGTCGTGAAATAAACATGAGCCAAGGCTGTAGATACAGGGATCTGAGTTCTAAGCGATTTGGGGAAGGTTAGGTTTAGGTCTGATTTTCGATTCAGGATTCGAGTCGACCTAGGGGGATTCGAAGGGCATGGGTTAGGGATTTGGGAAGAGGAATTAATAAGGGTTCTAGGGTGTATTTTTTGGGCAGTTTGGTAGTGGCGCCGCCACCAGAGAATCTGTGGCGGCGCTAGAGTTCATGACTTCGAAAAAAAATTCGAGGAGTTTGGGTGAGTTTTGAGGGAAACGGGGTGAAGATCTGAGACGAGAAGGCGGAGGAGGAGTGGTGGTGTTATTTTCACGGCGATTGAACGCCGGCCGCCGCTGTAGGCAATTTCCGGCGGGCGGCAGGCGGTGGCTCAGGGCAGAGTTATGAGAGACGGTCATGGGGGGGTTCTGAGAGAGAGGGGGGTAGGAGCGTTAGAACAGTTTTATATCAAGTGACCCCTAGTTTAGAGCCGTTGGATCATCTAACGTAGACGGCTAGGATTAACCTCACATGAAACGGGGTCGTTTGGTCTCGGAAGGGAGATGGGTCGGGGAAATTGGGCTGGGTATAGAATGGGGTTTGGGCTGGAATTGGGGCGGGTTTGGCCAGCTCTTGGGGAAAAGAACACTGGGCCTGGGTGAATTGAGGATGAATTGGCCCAAAACTGAGATCTCTTTTTTTTCCTTTCATTTTTCTGATTTCTTTTAAATTTGTTTTAAATTAAAATTAAAATAAGAACAAACCTAAATTAATCCCTAATCAAATTATTCCATCAAGTTAAATTAATTACTACATCTAACACTTATTACACCTAATTAAAACCAAATTAAAAAGGAATACCAAAATTCCAAACTAAAATTAAAGTGTGAAAATAAACTATTTTTATGTGATTTTCCTTTTGTAAAACAAATACTTACTAATTAATTCTTAAAAATGCAAAGTCAAACCCTAAATGCAAACGCAACATATTTTTTTGTATTTTTTACTAATTAAAATGCACAAACAAAAATGCAAATAATTAACAGAAAATGCCACGAAAATCCACAAAATTGCAAACACTGAAAGAAATTATTTTGTTTTGAATTTATGGGAGTAATTCATATAGGGCAAAAATCACGTGCTCACAGCTGCCCCTCTTTGCTCGAAAACACGAAGGGTTTTCGTGCAAAGATAAAGTGAGCGGATACGGGCGATTTTTTCCCGTTTGAATACTCCGTGGGAAGCATTTTTGAAAGATTTGACCGCACCCTGCTTCTGAGGTTGCCTACATATCCTTGGCTAAAAAGGAATCAGGTCAGTATAGTTCAGGAATGTTTGGTATCTGGGACTACCATGAAGCTGTGATTTCACTGTTGCTGCTGCTGCTGCTACTGCTTACTGAACCCCTTATTACACCATGTCAAAATAAAAAGAAGCTAGACTAAACTATGGTCTATGAATTAAAAAAACCTATCTATCTCTTTAAACTTGATCTTGCAGCTTTTGTTGCCATGCTGACTTGTATTCTCCTAGTGAAATTCCTCTGTTGTCGACTTGAATTGTAATTTGAGATGTTTTCCCTTTCTTCAGGTGGATGCTTGACTGCCAAAACGTGAATTACATTCTGAGATGCTTTCCTTTTCTCCAGGTGGACGCCTGATTGCTGAACTCGAATTGTACTTTGAGATATTTTCCTTTTCTCCAGGTGGACGCCTGACTGCTGAACTGTATTTTGAGATGTTGCCCCTTTCTCCAGGTGGACACCTGACTACTGAACTTGAATTGTATTCCCTTACTCTCCAGGCGGGCTCCTGACTGCTGAACTTGAGATGTATTCCCGTGCTCTCCAGGTGGGCTCCTGACTTCTAAACTTGAAATGTATTCCCATGCTCTCCAGGCGGGCTCCTGACTGCTGAACTTGAAATGTATTCCCATGCTCTCCAGGCGGGCTCCTGACTGCTAAACTTGAAATGTATTCCCATGCTCTCCAGGCGGGCTCCTGACTGCTAAACTTGAAATGTATTCCCATGCTCTCCAGGCGGGCTCCTGACTGCTAAACTTGAAATGTATTCCCATGCTCTCCAGGCGGGCTCCTGACTGCTGAACTTGAAATGTATTCCCATGCTCTCCAGGCGGGCTCCTGATTGCTGAACTTGAAATATATTCCCTGTTCTCCAGGTGGGCTCCTGACTGCTGAACTTGAATTACTTCTCCCTGTTCTCCAAGTGGGTACCTGATTTCAACAAAAATAGACAAAACAAAGAAAATTTTCTGCCCTAGTTTGGTAGTTGGGCACATAGGTGAGTGTTAAACTGAATTATTCTACCAACTATTACTAAGAATTTGAAAGCTAGGTCCTATTATCCAGGGGGTCCTGACAACTCTTAATTAAACGACAATTATAAATCCAAGTTATATCTTCTAAAGGTATTACTTCCGCTAAGTCCTGTTATCTATGAGGGTCTTAAAACTACATCCTATTATCCAGGAAGGTCCTGACAATTCCTAATTAAACAACAATTTTAAATCTAAGTTATATCTTCTAAAGGTATTATTTTCGCTACATCTTGTTATCTAACAACAATCTTAAAGCTAGGTCTCATTATTCAGGGGGGATCCTGACAACTCCTAATTGAATCCTATCTTAAACATGCAAACTTTGAAGCCAACTTATATTCCTTTGGGGTATATTTATGCTAAATTATGCTACTCATGAATGTTTCGGAATTTAAACTAGGTCCCATTTTCAAGGAGAGTCCTGAAAACTTCAAATTAAATCCTATTATCCAGGCAGGTCCTGGGAGTTTTACGGTCAAACCTGTTTGGTGCTTGCCTTTCCTTGCGGAGGATTTCTCCGAAACACCGAAACTTTCTGCCCCTATTTCAATCAAAGAAAAATCTTGTCAGTTTAAAATGGTGGTTAGTGGATGGCATTCTTGCTGAAGATGTCTCCGCTGCCATGTTTTGCTTTGACCTGCCTCTCCGAGTTGGCCCCGAGCCGCTTGATTTTCTGACTGACTTTCAAACCTCATGACCTTGGATGACCGAGTGTTCTATACCCAAATCGTTGTTTTACATCTCTGACCCCTCTCTCTGAACCTTTGCATCCCCATGAAGTTACCAAGACATTCCACCGATGAAACTTCCGGTGACTCCATATTTCCCACTTTACATCCTACTATCTTTGGTATGTTCTGGCCACACTGTGCTTTGCAATTTTGGAAGTTGGTAGTGAGCTTTGAAATCCTTTCTTATTCGCTTTGAACAAGACTGACATTGGAACATCTTAGAGAAACAAAACCCCAAAAGAAATGAAATGCAATGACCTTGAGAGTTAAGGATAAAGAGACTTATCTGAGTGGAACAGCTGGTACCACTGATCATGACATGCATTTCGGACTAATCAGCCAATTTGTCTAACCAATCAACTTTCAGTTGCCATACTTTGTTGCCCCGGAATTCCATATCTTGATTTCTTCACCCAAACCTTAACCTTGTTCATCCTGTGGTGCCCTGAAAGGTTTTTCACCAACAGACCTCTCTCATTTGTTCATCTCTCAACTCACTTTCACCTCAAGGTACCCGTGAGGGTTTTCACCAATAAGACTCTCTCATTTTTGATTTCTCTCGACTCCCGTCGCCTTATGGTGCCTGTGAGGGTTTTCACCAATAAGACTCTCTCATTTTCATTATTTATCTGCTTGGACCGGAGTGTTGCCCCTAACATGAATCACCTCTACTTACTCGACTTGGCATCTCTCGAAGACTGATCAGAAGGTCTTTCTTTGGACCGTAGCGTGGGCTTTTGGATAGGGTTAGAAAGAACGGGTATCAAAGGCTCAAAACAATTCAACATGGGTTCAAAAATTACAACTTTCGGAATCAGATTTCTTACAACAACCACAGCTTCTGCCCCAGTTTCTTGCTTGGGGACTTTTGGATTTTATTTTTATGGGACCGAACCGTGAGGCTGCCTACGTAACCTTAAAAGGAATCAGGTCGAACGTAGTTCATGACATAGGAATTACTTTGTTGTTGTGATTTTCTCTTATCTTTTTCTTCCACTTTCTCTTCTTTTCTTTTCTTTCTTCCTTTTCTCTTTTTGTTGTTTTTTTTCTTTTTCTTCTTCTTTTTTTCTTTTGTTTTTTCTTTTTTTCTTTTCTCTTTTTTTTCTTTTCTTTACTTGTCTTTCACGCTTGTGCTTCTGATCTTTGCTACTGATTCCAAAGTAGGGGTATGAAAGGAAATAAACAAGGCTCAAAGGGGGTAACGAAGGATAAAGTGTTTGGATAGCAGAACAAAATGCCTTCGTCATTCCAATCTTTAAAACATGCCAAGTACAATCAAACACACAATTTTAACCAAAGAAATCATACATAATATCTCTTGATCGCATTAGAATTGATGGCCATTTCTACACACTTGCCTTCTATGTCTGATAAATACAAAGCACCATTTGACAACACTCTAGTTACGATGAACGACCCTTGATAGTTTGGGGCGAACTTGCCTTTGGCCTCAGCCTGATGTGGAAGGATACGTCTCAACACTTGCTGACCCACTTCAAACTTCCGTGGACGCACCTTCTTATTACATGCTCTTTCCATGCTCTGTTGATACAATTGGCCATGACACACTGCTGCCAATCTTTTCTCATCGATCAAACTCAATTGCTCAGGCGGGTTCTGACCCACTCTTCATCCTCAATTTCGGCTTCAGCGACAATCCGAAGGGATGGGATTTCAACTTTTCAGAATTAGCTTGGCTTTTAAAACTGGGCCGAAGATTCCTCATGCATGTCATGTCAATGAAATCAGCATAAAAAGAACTATCTAAGGAAGAAAAGAAAAACAAAAATAAAACTATCAGGAATGATGATAAAGGGAAATTGCATTTCATTGAAATCAAAAGATAACAAAGTTTATACATCCAAACGGACGGAACATAGAATCTGACTTACAACCCTGGAATAATCCTGATAAACTGAAAGAAAATCAAAGCAAACTACCAAAACTCCTTTCGGGTAGAGAGAGGAGTAGCTTCCCAATTGTTAATCTTTGCACTTGGCCCGACAAATTGCACATCCGCCTTGCTAGAACCCTCTCCAACTTCCACCATGTTCACATCGTCGAACAACTTCTCGAACCTTTCAATCAACTCTTTATCAAGATCAACCACAGAACTAGGAACTGTTGTTACTGGGCGCTTCCTGGAGCCTGGCTTGATAATGACGGAATCTGTGTGGGCACCCTCCATAATCACGACAGGCTTGTTGGCTATCCCTGGTACCACCACTTTTGCTTTTCCCTGTTTCACTGCAGCCCCGCTTGAGGACCCCTTCTGGACTGCCACAGATGGTTTACTGTCTGTTCCTTTCAACTTGATCAACGACTCTCCACTTGTTGACTTTTCACTCGGCCTGACTTCACTGGACCGGATCATCATTACAGTTTGCGATGGCTTTTTTAGCTCTCCTCCTTTATGCACTATCTCAATCATATTGGTCTCATGATGGGGCGGCAACGGATTCTGGTTGATATTGGGCGCTTCCGGGGCCTGAACCTCGATCCGATGGGTATCAATGAGCTATTGAATAGCCGTTTTCAATTGCCAGCATTTCTCTGTATCGTGCCCCGGTGCATCTAAACAATATTTGCAACTCACCGAGTGGTCAAGATTTCTCGGGGGAGGATTTGGCAGTTTAGGCTCAATCGAATTCAACATACCCAATTGTCTCAACCTGTGGAATAGACTAGTATATGATTCTCCCAATAGAGTAAAAGTCTTCTTCTTCTGGAATCTCTCATTATTGAAAGCTTGATTGGGCCGGAAACCTGTTCCAGGGGGATTTCGGTAGGCTTTTGGGGGTGGATAGGCTTGTGGAGCTGGGTATGTATTTTGTGGAGCTGGCGCACGCCATTGTGCGTGGGCAGGAGGTTGAGTGTATGTTTGTGCGTGATGGACAGAAAAATGGGGATCTGGTGGTGGGTAGTAGTGTTGTGGTGGGCTATATGGAGTGCGGGGGTAAGTTTGGTGGTGGGGTCGAGGCTGGTTATAGTAAGGTGATGGGCCCCTGGACCAAGCTCTTGACTCAATTGTTGCAACGTCTTCCTTCTTCTTCTTCCCCAGTACACCCCCAGTACCGCTTTGAATGGCCTGGGTGGTCGCCTTGATTGCCGAATAACTCATGATTTTGTTGGATTTGAGTCCTTCCTCTACCATGCTTCCCATTTTTACCACTTCATTAAAGGACTTTCCTACCGCGGACACCAAATGACCGAAATAAGTGGGCTCCAAAGCCTGCAAGAAATAGTCAACCATTTCACTCTCTTTCATCGGAGGGTCAACCCTCGCTGCTTGCTCTCTCCAGCGGAAGCCATATTCTCTGAAACTCTCACCGGACTTTTTCTCAATCTTCGTCAATGACAGACGGTATGGGACGATTTCAAGATTATACTGAAAATGGCAGGCGAATGCTTGGGCTAGATCGTCCCATGTGTACCACCGACCATGATCTTGTCGGGTGTACCATTCCAAAGCTGAGCCACTTAAACTTTGACTGAAATACGCCATCAGTAATTCATCTCTCCCGCCTGCTCCTCTCATCTTGCTACAAAAACCTCTCAGGTGTGCCACTGGATCACCATGCCCGTCGTACATATCAAACTTGGGCATCTTAAACCCTGCCGGTAA
Organism: Nicotiana attenuata; assembly: GCF_001879085.1. NCBI lineage: Eukaryota > Viridiplantae > Streptophyta > Magnoliopsida > Solanales > Solanaceae > Nicotiana > Nicotiana attenuata. The sequence continues at coordinate 1,018,090 of NC_031999.1, forward strand.
TTGAACATCTGGGAACAGACATAGGGTTTTATACGCCACACTTACTTGACCACCTAGCCCCTGCATGTTCCTGAAAGATTGCTCCAAGCTCTTAACTTTCCTAATCATCTCCTCTTGCTCGGGATTCTTAGGTGGCTTCTCAGTTTCTGCCGGGAGATCAAAATAAGGAGTGTAAGAACATGGTTCTGGCTCTTTGAAGGTAGGTTCTGGGGGATAATAATGGTTGTCGTGAGTCTGGAACAGAGGCTCACTAGAAGATCGGTGTAATGCAGCACGTGGAGGTGCCACAAAAACAGGAGTGATTAGTGGAGGAGGGTATGGGACTTGTTTGGGTTGTGAAGCTGGTGGTGTTTGGGAAGTGGTGCCATAGCATTGTTGGTAAGGGGGAAAGGCTGGAGATGAATTCACAGTAGGAAGCTCCTGAGGTTGAGCCAATGCGGCGATATAAGCAGGTTGGCGGGATAAACCGGTGGTGGATGCCCCTTTGCCCAGGCCTGGCACATTTCAGCCATTTGCTGCTTCAACTTATACATCTCTTCTTTCATCGAATTAACATCCAACTCTTCCACCTCTTTTGATGGATCGACAATACTTGCCTCTAGTTCTTGGTTGGCCATGTTCAACTTGTCCTTGGACCGGGTGTTGTAGGAGTGAGGTGCCAGAATGCCAATCAACTAACCACCTGCCTGGACTCAACACATCAACAACAACCTTGTTAGCGATTAGGGCTTTAACAGATCGGTAACCGCACATTTTGGGGAATGAATGCATCTAAGCAGTTAACCGTTTCTATTATGCATTTGCTCGGCTGCTTGCGTCATCCCGACTTTTCCTTATTTCCATTTGCAACTTCTCTTTTTCCCTCTTTTTCTTTCT
>NC_031999.1:1022477-1028574 GCF_001879085.1 Nicotiana attenuata
GTATGGATTTTAGCATGTAAATTGGTAGAAATTTGGGGGTTTGAGGAAAACCTAGAAAATTGATATTCTTGGAATTTGACCACGATTTTGGGTATGAAATTGAGAGTAAATTATATATTTGAGTTCGTGGAGTTATGGGTAATCTTAATCTTCGAAAATTTTCGAAATCCGGGCACATGAGCCCGAGGGCGTCTTTGTCAACTTTTCGGTCGGGGTTAGGAATTGTTACAAATTGGATTATTATGAGTAGTTTGTCGTATATTAGTGGATTTGCATAACAATTGGCTAGTTTTGGAGCGTTGTGCATCAATTTGAGTTTTCAGAAGGGCGTGGAAGGCCGGTTATGGATCTTCGGAGCGAGGTGAGTCTCCTTTCTAATCTTGTAAGAGGGAATTGTCCCCATAGGTGAAATAATTGGTTATGTGCTCCTATTTGTGGGGGGCTACGTACGCACGAGGTGACGAGAGTCCGTGCGTAGCTACTAATATGTGTAAGTCTGGGTAGTCTAGGACCCAAAAAGCAAGCTATACTTGGAATATCTGTGATCTTATTGACAACTGAATTTCTTAAATCCTATCGAATTGGTAAATGAATTTCTAAGAAGATTAAACTTCATTTTCTTGAATTGTTAAAAGAGAATTGGCTTTAGATAATTGTTCCCTGATAAATTCATGATTGACTGATTGTCGTGTTTATTTATATTTGACCGCGTCACATGTATGATTCGCGAGCGGGATAATAGATGCATCTATGGTTCGGGCCGCTCGGCCCTCGGCAGTGCACATTTTAAATATTGTTGGATCGGGCCGTACGACCTTGGCATGAGTTGCGCATGCTTGTATTGCTTGCCTTGATATTTGTTGATATTAATATCTGCTCTCCCCAACTTGACATAATTGTTATTTAATGGATTATGAATCCGTAGACTTTAAATAAAAAGGAACTTTTACCTGTTTAGTGACTCATTTAAATTTTATTCTTAATAAATCCGTGAGTCATCGCATTAATAATATTATTACTGGACCTTTAGTAAGTGTTGAAGTTGCCATCTCATCTCTACTTCTTCGAGATTAGGCGGGATACTTACTGAGTACACGTAGTTTTTGTACGCATACTACACTTCTGTACATTTTTGTTGCACAGGCACATGCATCTCTAGTGGCCTAATGGGTGTAACAGCATGGTTGACACGGAGACTAGGTGAGATGTATTTCCTCGAGGCGACTCGCAGCTAGTATAGTCTCTCTCAGGATTCTATTTATTTTCAATCCAAGTGTATTCCGGACATCTATTGTACTTTATTCGATTTTCTTAGAAATTGCTCATGCACTTGTGACACCGGGTTCTGGGATGGTTATGAAGTATTTTGTATTAATTGCTTATCATTTAATTTGAATTGAAGCGACTATCTTTTTAATTGATAAATTTGAAGGAAAATCATAGATTTCAAGAGTATTAAAACGAAAATTTTAACTAAGTATTTTTGGTTGTCTTGCCTGACAGTGGTGTCCGGCGCCAACACGACCCTTAGTGAATTTTAGGTCATGACTTTTTCATGCTTAGTCATAATGAAACATACATAAAATAATGTTCTAAAATATTATCTATAATTACAAATTTGCTTAAACTTTTTTTGCACTAATTGTAATTAAAAATTAATTGTTTGAGCTCTTTTTTCTTTCCTTGGTAAAAATAAATATAGAGAGAAAAGATTATTTTAAAGTACTTTAAATATTTTTATACTAAAATTAGGACATAAAAATGATACTTTCATTGGCCAACAACAATCCACTACCTATTCTGTGACGACCCAAAGGGTCATCACCTGTTTGAAATGAATTCTGTGCTTCCGAGGCCTTGTTAGAGTCGCCTCGATTTGCGTGCGCAGTCCGGGCGCGTAGCTGGAAAGCTTAAATGTGAAATTCTATGAAAAATGCTAAATTTTGATGTTAAAATGAATAAATTTGATTTGGTCAACATTTTGAGTAAACGGAGGAAAATATGGGACTCGGGCGTATGCCCGGAATCGAATTCCTAGGTCCCGAGTCCGAGAAATGAATTTTTAAAAGAAATTGTTTTTCTGAAATTGTTAAGGAAAATTGAAATGATATTTGATTGGAACGTGTTGGTATCGGGCCCGTATTTTGGTTCCGGCGCCCGGTACAGGTCTTATATGTGAATTAAGATGTTCCTTTAAAATTTGGTTAAAAACGGACGTCGTTTGACGTGATTCGGACTTAAAGTTCTAAAGTTGAAACTTGATGAACTTTTGGGAAAATTCATAATTCTTAGGTTTGATTCCTTGTTTTTGAGGTTATTTAGGCGATTTGATCGCACGGATAAGTCCGTATGATGTTGTTGAGTTAGTACACGTGTTTGGTTAGGAGCCCCGAGGGCTCGGGTGCGTTTCGGAGGTGTTTCGGGATGGTTTTAGACTTATAAAAGTTGCAGGTTTCCAGTTCTGGTATGGCCTTTTTCGCGTTCGCGGGAGGACCCTCGCGAACGCAGTGAGTAAATATTGCTGAAGGAAAATTCCTTCAATGCGAACGCGTAAACCAGGTTGCGAACGCGAAGCATTGGGGGGTCTCCCTTCGCGAATGCGGGCCTGGAATCGCGAATGCGTAGGGTACAGGGGGAAGGGTCACCAATTGTTCTTTGCGAACGCGTCACTATGCACGCGAACGCGAGGCTCGAGGAGATTACTCTCCGCGAACGCGAGCCCAGTACGCGAACGCGAAGGCTTAAACATCTTGACCCATCGCGAACGCGAGAGGTCGATCGCGAACGCGTAGAGTTAAATCGCCCAGTTATTTTTAAAACCCCAAAACAAAACCATTACGGGAGTTCACAAAAATTTCACAAACTCTTTCTTCTCAAAAGTTCTAGGGCAATTTTTGAAGCATTCTTTCACCACAATCTCTTGGGGTAAGTAATCTCTAACAAGTTTATTCCATTTTCATCAACATCTAATGAATTTCTAGGCCTAAAACATATGATTGAGGGTAGAAGTTTAGGAATTTGGGTAGAGTTAGGGCTTTTTTGATTTTTCTTGATTTAGACTTCGTTTTGGGGTCGAATTTGAAAACAAATCATATATTTGGGCTCGTGGGTGAATGGGGGATTTGATTTTGGTCCGAACCTCGGGTTTTGACCAAGCGGGCCCGAGGTCGATTTTTGAGTTTTTGGGAAAAATGATGGAAGAGCTATAATTAAGCATTGGGTTCGTATTGGTTAGCATTTATTGATATATTGAAGTCATTATTGTATAGATACAATTGATTTGGAGCCGAATTCGAGAGGGAAAGCGGTAATTGAGGATTGAATTGGCCGTGGAAGTTTGAGGTAAGTGTTGGTCTATCCCTAGCTTGAGGGACTAGGAGTTGAGTCTTATTTGCTAATTGCTTCTTGTTGAGTACGACGTATAGGCATGGTGACAAGTATCTATACGTTAGTGTCTAGCATGACCGTGAGTCTTTAAATTGTGGATATCTTGATTCGTTGTATTTCTCTTGCCTTGGTGATGATTCCTATTTGTTGTGAAAAGCTTGTGAAAGGAAATTGTGACCTATGAACAACGAGGAGCATTGGCTCAAGTTATATTTCAATTGTGAACGTATATGAAATAGTTTAACCCTTTGGAGCATTGGCTCAAGTGGTAAAGTGAGATATGAAATAAAAGTGAAAGGAAGAGAAAGAGTATTTAAATTGTTCCCTTGCCGAGATATTGTTGCTTATTGATTATTTTCCCTTGCCGGGACGTTGAGATTGTTGATGTTGTACCCTTGCCGGGATTTAATTGTTTAATTGTGTTCCCTTGCCGGGATTTCTTTTATTATTTTGTTTATTCCCTTGCCCCTTGTTTGTGATTGTTGTTTGGCTGAGGAAGAGTGTTATAGTACGAAGGTGATGTCGTGCATTGTTTGTTTATTGTGAGGAAAGAGTGTAAAGCACAAGGGGTGATGCCGTGCATTGTTTGCTTATTGTGAGGAAAGAGAGTAAAGCACGAAGGGTGATGCCGTGCCGCACGATGTACCATTTCGTGCCGATTCTATTGATTATATGTGAGGAAAGAGAGTAAAAGCACGAAGGGTGATGCCGTGCACACTTTATTATATCATTGCTTGGTGAGGATGAGAGTAAAAGCACGAAGGGTGATGCCGTGCACTTGTTGCTCTCTGTTTCTTTATTAATGTCTGAGTTGTGTTATTTCCTTCGTTAATGGACGACTTTTACTTGAATTTGTTATTTCCCCCATAGCATGCTCCCCCTCCCATATTGATTACTTGTCCCTGTATTTCGATTCCGCTGTGTATGTATATATAACTGCACAGATTTATATGATAGTCCGGTCTAGCCTCGCCACTACTTCGCCGGGGTTAGGCTAGGCACTTTCCAGCACATGGGGTCGGTTGTGCTGATGTTACACTCTGTGCTCTTTTGCACAGATCCAGGTGTCGGAGCGGCTTACGGTGCACAGCAGTAGTCAGGGAGCCGACCTTCAGTCCACGAGACTCCGAGGTAGCCTTGCTGGCGTCCGCAGGTCCGGTGTCTCTTCTTTCAGTTTTCGTGTTCTGTTGACATTTGTATCCGAAACATACTATGTCCTTTATTTCAAACTCTTATTTGTAGTAATCCTAGACAGTACGTGTATTGTTGTGACACTGGGTGCTGGGTAGGGACTTGTATTGACTTTTTAGATGCTGCTTCTATATTTAGTTCAGACTTCCACTAAATTTTACTTTTTCGTTGTCTCTTTAACTGCTTATTCATTGATAATTTAATTGTTTAATCATGTATGAAACAAGATAGGTTAATATTTGCAAAGGTTCTTGGCTTGCCTGGCTACCACGAGTAGGCGCCATTACGGCCCCCGAGTGCTCAAAGTTGGTAAGTTCTGTTCAATGCTGTTCTGATTCTGCATGCTTGTTCAAATTTGTTTTGATAATCGTTAACTCTTTAGGGCACTTTTGATTTCAATTTTTCTTTTCTTCAGTAATTGAGCCTCTACTGTTGTTATTGTTTAATGGTAATCAATTAGTTTAGTTTAGTTTAATTACCTTAGTAAGTCCATGTTCAGGATCTAGCTTAAATTTCGTCCTTCATTCTCAGTAGGCATACACGTTTAAGTGGTTTGATTTTAGGTTTAGTTAGTCGACTCCTAATTGTTTACTGCAATTTGATTTTAATTGTTTGAACCCCTAGATTAGCTGATTTGTCTAGTTTGATCAGCCTTAGGAACAGATTGCTTGGTTGTAGTTAATGGACTGGTTTAACTTGGTCAGTAATTTCATGGGATTCAAAGGGTAGTTTAGGCATGGGAAAAGGGTACTTTTATCAGATTTGGTAATTTTGGAAGGGGGGTAAGGATAGAATAGGGATTGTAATGGGCATAGAACCTTCTAGGATGGACTATAGTGTAGGTTCTAATAAACTTAAGGTAGTTACTTGTGTAACAAGTCAGAAAAAAAGGGGTAAGCACTGAAATTAGAATAGGGACTAAGGGGTAAAAGGAAAATCTGAAATTGGACCTTAAGCTCACCTATAAATAGGCACTCATTTGCCTTGAGAGGGGTTTTTTTTTGGGGGGGGGGCGAGTCCTCTAAATCCCTTCTAAAAGGCATAAAACAGAGTGTCTAAAAATCATAAAAATTCCTTCAAAGCAATACTGATCTCAGCATTGGGATCAGAAATAAGCTGGTTGTCGAGTATACTGTTCTATATGTGGAAGTAGCTGCCAAGAGAGTCGTTAAGGTCATTTGAATTGCTGTAAACTGAGTCTGGGTAATCGATTTGGTTTTGGACTGCATTGGTGCTTGAAATTGTCAATGTTTTGGTCCATTGCTGGAGTTTTCAATCCTATTCCTGAACTTGCTGTGTTGATTGAGTTAATACTGGATTTCAACTTCTTCCTGGGCTGCTCTTGCAAACTGTCACTGCTACTGATCTTTTTCCTTTTCTTATTTGCCATTACCAGGTACACATTTGAATCTGCCCTGCTGTAACATTAAGCTTGAAATGGAATACAAATGTTCATCTGTTTGATCTTGAAGTGTGTCTGTTTGGACTGTGGTGTATTGATAGTTAATAGGTGTATTGA
>NC_031999.1:1028674-1039800 GCF_001879085.1 Nicotiana attenuata
AAACAAACACTCCGAGAACATACGTCCCCTTAGCAGCCATGTCTAGGACCTTGTACCTTTTTGTTCCAAAGGGGTATCCTATGAACACATGAGGTATGGATCTTGGTTCAAACTTATCCTTGTTTGTTTTCAATGCGGTAGGATAACACAAGCAGCCAAAACTCCTAAGATGTGAATAATTGGGCTTACTGTCATAAAGATTCTCAAAAGGACATTTGTTTTTAAGGATCGAGGAAGGAAATCTATTTATCAAGTATGTGGGAGTGAGGATGAACTCCCCCCAATATCTCATGGGCAATTTGGACTAGTATAATAGTCCCTGGTTGTTTCAAGTAGATACTTGTGTTTTCTCTCCACCATACTATCTTGTTGTGGTGTCTATGGACGGGTGTTATGATGAACAATTCCTTTGGCTTGGAANCTGTGGTTTTGAAGAGATTTTCTCTCATGGAAATGAAGGCTTTGAGGACCTGGAGAACATTACTTTTATAGCTCAACAAGTGAGTCTAGGTTGATCTACTGAAGTCATCAACCAAGGTAAGGAAATATCTGTAATTGTCATGTGTGTTAACACGATAAGGGCCTCATAGATCCATGTGTATTAGTTCAAAGATTTTAGTAGAAGTAGTGGTACTTGGACAAATGGAAGTCTAGTTTGTCTGGCCATTGGGCAGATTGGGTAAAAGAAAGGTTGTATGGGAGCAAAACTGAATTGTATTGTGGAAACCCCTTATTTTTAAAAAATGTACATGCCCTAGTCTATTATGCAACAAGTAATCAACAAAATTTCCATGAGACATATTAGAAGACATTAAAATGGAATTAACAGTAGAAGAGTCAGTCTTATTGCTTGAATGTAGGATATTTACACTGTTAGATAGACATGATGATTTATTTACAAATGCAGATGAATGAAGAGGATGCCTTTTGACTCTACTTGTAGCATCACCAGATATAGGAAGACATGAACTAATATACTTAAAAGGATCAAAGCTGAAAGTAGAAATGAAATTTGAATTAGACTCATTGTTGAGACATATTGAGCAGAGGAAGTATAGGCCACTTCTTGCTTTACCAATCTCCAGAAGCCTCTTCATTGAAGGGGCCTACATTAAATAGAGATACCTATTGAAGTTAACCATACAATTGAGATGCACAGTTAATGAGTGAATTGAAATGGGATTAAATTTGATGCTAGGCACATATAATACTCTAAACAAAGTTAGACTGGGACTAAGGAATGCATCTGACCCTCTTGAAGTCTTGTATCCAATTATTTTATAGCATGTTTCTTTGGTGTGCTCCCGCTTCTTGTAATAGGCAAAGAAAAGTCTTGACATGTTGAGTGTGTGATTTCCTCTTAATGAGTTATTCCCTATGCCGCGTCTATGTGGAGTATAGTTGGTGTGTGGAGTATAGTTAGTTCTGAATGTGTTTTGTCCATGTCCATTGACATTAAGTGATGTAGATTCCATGGCCAAATGGTTGTTTGGCGTGACTTCTCTTTGCTTCTCCTCTCGAATTAGGATGGAGAAGGCTTGTGCAATGCTAGGCAATGGGACCATCATTAAGATGCTTCCCTTTACAATTATATAATCCTCGTGAAGCCCAATTAGAAATTGAATTAATCTGCGATCCTACTCAACTTTATACATGTTTGCTTTGGCTCCACAGGTGCATTGATAATTGCACTATGCGTTGGGCATTCAATGTGCTTAATTCCTCCCAAAGTATATTCATTTTTGTGTAATATCATGTGATTTCCAAAGCACATTGACTAAGGTCATTTATTTCCTTTTGAAGGTGATAAAGTTTTTCCCCATTGGTTTGATCGTATCCGCCCTCCAACTTTGACGTAACACCTTGGAATCATTGACGTTCTGTAGATTATCTGCCAAATACTCTGAGAGTGAATTGAGAATCCACGATTGTAACGACCCGACCGGTCGTTTTGAGCTTTGCACATTGATCGCCAGTTCTCGGGCATGACTTGCCCCGTGTGATGTATTATGACTGATGTAGATCGTTGGTTTTGGTTTTCAGAAAAATCAGAATGAATTTGAAGGAACAATCTCAGTTGAAAGCTATGAATTTGAAAGGTTTGACCAAGAATCATCGAATTCGGAGTTTGTATGATGGAGTTAGAGCCTTTTTAGTGAAAATAAAGATTGCTGGTGCATCAGATCTGGTGTGCACCTTTTAGCGACCAGATTTGGCACTTTTAGCGACCAGATTTGGCTTTTAGCGACCAGATTCAGGTATATTAGTGTTGTTCTGTTTTTTTTTGCTCATTTTGACGTTTTTATTGTGAAAGAACACGGCTTGGTGCGATTTTTGAGCAAGAAATCATGGGAAATCTTGAGGTAAGTCACTTGTGATCATTTCTACTCCATAATATTGAATTATCATCGAATAATTCGACTAGATTACATATTTTTGAGGTGTAAATTGGGGATTTGGACCTAGGGATTTGAAAATAAGATTTGAAGATTTGGAGGCCGAATTGTTATCGGAACTTAGTAATTTTGGTATGGTTGGACTCGTGGTTGAATGGGTTGTCGGATTTTGTGAGTTTCGTCGAATTCGGAAGCGTGGGCCCGGGGGCCGGGTTTGAGTAATTTCAGGATTTTGATGTTAAATTGGATATTTTCGAGTGGGCTTCGCTCCCCTAGCATATTTTAATGATTATGTACTGATTGTGGCTAGATTTGGAGCATCCGGAGGTCGATTCGTGCGGGCGAGGCATCGCAGGCTAGAGTTTGGACCGGATTGAGGTGAGTAATGATTGTAAATGATATCCTGAGGGTTTGAAACCCCGGATTTGCACATCATTGTGCTATATTGAGGTGACTTAAATGCCGGATAGCGAGCGTGGGGTAGAGCACCGTTGGGGATTGTGACTTGGTCCGTCCCGATTGTTGATTTTACCGCGTATTTGACTGAAACTTATTTGTTATTATCATGATTTGGGCTGATTGCCATATTAGGGCTTCGTGCCAATTATCTGAACCCTTCAGGGATTTTTATCACTGTTTCCTCACTATTTTGATATACTACTTGAACTCAGTCGTGTTGATTATACTGTTTTACAAACTCAGCCGCTTTAACTGAACTTTGAGACTTAAATGATATTTCCACTGTTGTTTGGGCTGAGCACTACTATCTTATTTAATGCCCGAGGAGCTTATGATGTTTTCTAGACTGAGTGAGGCCGAGGGTATATGTGAGTGATGTGAGGAGGCTTTCAGGCCTCGAGTGCTATGTGAGGAGGCTTTCAGGCCTCGAGTGTGATGTGAGAAGGCTTTCAGGCCTTATTTTATATGCCACGAGGTGACTTGATATTGCGCTTGGGCCGTAAGGGGCCCGCACCCCCACAGTGAGCGTGGGTACCTATGTGGATCGGGCTGCACGCTGCAGCGGGATATGTGGATCGAGCTGCACGATGCAGCAAGATATGGATCGGGCTGCATGCCGCAACGATATGTGGATCGGGATGCACGCCGCAGCGGTTACTATATGGTACTGTCTGAGAGTGAGCCCAAGGGGCTGGTAATGCTTTGAGATATTGCCCGAGGGGCGAACTTTTATGTGCTCATCTTGCATATTTACTTGCCTTTTTACCTGTTATACTGCGGTATTTGTGCCCGAGGGGCGAATTTTTCTGTGCTTATCAGCACTAACTATTTTGAAATCGTATCGTAACTGTTGAAAAGATCTTTTTTAGAAGAGATTTAAACTGAGCCAATATATTTCTAAAGATTTCACAGCTTCACTGTTTTCTCAAAGGATTGTACCCTGCTTCTATACAGCATGTTGTTTGCTTTACGTGATTTCTTACTGCTCAGTTGTTATTTACCTTTATTACTCACTGAGTTGGAGTACTCACTTTACTCCCTGCACATCGTGTGCAGTTGCAGGTATTTGTTCACTCGGTAGCGGGTATTGGCTGTTTGGAGGCAGAGCTGTAGTAGTTTAGCGAGGTTACAGCCACCGTTCGCAGCACCGTTTCTTTCTATGTTATTTTTTATTCTTGTTCAGTGTATTTCTAGACTTGTAAATGTAATTACATTCTTACAGATGCTCGTGACTTTTGACACCCCGATTAGGGCTGTGTTGGGTTGTATTTCTGCTAATTAATATTATTAAGTCATATTTATGCTGTTTAATTATGTTTAACAACTTTTGAAAAGACGAGTTGGGTTAGTTGGCTGGCCACGTCTTCACGAGAGGCGCCATCACGACTAGTGCGGGAGTTTGGGTCGTGATAGAGCTGGTGGTACGCCTACCACAAGTGATATTGAAATGGGAGCGGGTGGTACGCCTACCACGAGTGATATTGAAATGGGAGCGGGTGGTACGCCTACCACGGGATATTGAGAAATGGGATCGGGTTGCACACCTGCAACAAGATCAGTTGAATATGAAAGTTGCCTTATCTCATTATTTACTGCTAGAAGTTAAATTGTAGATGTACGCTTTATTATTCCTGAAATTCTATTTCTAACTGTTGCCCCTGAAGCATGCTCCCTTCCCCAGCTTAAATTGTTATTTTCTTGCTACTTTTCCGTTGTACTTGTATATATATCTGCACAGGTTTATTTGGTGGTCTGGTCCTAGCCTCGTCACTACTTCGCCGGGGTTAGGCTAGGCACTTACCAGCACATGGGGTCGGTTGTGCTGATACTACACTTTGTGCTATTTTGCACAGATCCCAGGCTTCCAGCAGCAGCAGCAATAGAGTGGGAGCAGGCTTTCGGTCCAGTGAGACCCGAGGTAGCTTTGCAGGCATTCACAGGCCCTGGCGTCTCCCTTCATCTATAATCCTGTTTCTTTTATGTAATTCCGAAGAAAGTGTCGAGTTTATTTCCTTCAGACCTTTATGTGTAGTATTCTTAGACCGTCTGTGACACTAGTCTTGGGTAGAGGCCTTGGTTGAAATTTTCCGCATTTCTATTCAGTTTTCTATAATATTGAGACTTCCGCTTATTATTTAATTTCGCTGCTTTTGTATTATTGCCGATAATTGTTAAAAGGAATTATGTTATTAATGAAAAAGGTAATTAAAATTGGCTTTCCTAGCTCTCATTTGTAGGCGCCATCACGACTCACGAGGGTGGGAAATCCGGGTCGTGACAAGTTGGTATCAAAGCTCTAGGTTACATGGGTCTCACAGTTCACAGACAAGCTTAGTAGAGTCTGAGGGATCGGTACAGAGACGTCTGTATTTATCCCTCAGAGGATGCAAAGTTAGGAAAAAGATACACTTCTATTCTTTCCGGTCGTGCGATTTTGTTCTCTCAGTGCTAATTTGAAACATCTACTCTTGACCTTTTGCGAATGGCGAGGTCACATACCGCTTCTTCAGCCGAACAGTAGCACAGACCGGTGGTAGATCAGCGACGTCTTCGAAGGCTTAGTGGAGGTTGGATAAGTTTCATCAAGCACTTCACTACTACCATCAGTGGTGCATCTTCTGAGGATCCCCAAGATTTTCTGGACAGCAGTCATGAGGTTCTCAGGAACATGGGGATCGTGGAGACCAATGGGGTCTATCTTGCTACTTTTCGCTTGTCTGGATCCGCCAAGACCTGTTGTAAAGATTATTGATTGGCTATACCAGCTAGGTCATCGGCTTCGACTTGGGACAGTTCACGCAGCTATTTTTGGAGAAGATTCTCCCCATAATTCAGAGAGAGGCCTATCGGGGGCAGTTTGAGCGTCTCCTGTAGGGTTCTATAGCTGTTACTCAGTGTGAGATCAGATTCATCGGCTTGGCTCGTCATGCTCTTGTCATACTTCCCACTGTGAGAGAGAGTGAGGAGGTTCATTGAGGGACTCGTCCAGCCCGCTCAGTTAGCTGGAGGTGGAGGTAGAGGTAGAAATGCTAGAGGTGGAGGTCAAGGTATTAGAGGTGGAGGTGCAGGTATGGTTCTGGTTTGTGATAGAGATGCTTCAGTGTTATTTCATCCTATTCTACACTGTGTCTGGTCATGCCTAGTGATTCACTGAGTATTCCGGTTTATGTGTCTACCGGTGGGTGATTCTATCGTGGGTGATCGAGTTCATCGTTCTTGTGTTTTGGTGATTGGGGGTCTCGAGACTCGTGTAGATTTGTTGCTCTTAGACATGGTCGACTTCGATGTTATATTGGGGATGGATTGGTTATCACCTTACCACGCTATCTTGGATTGCCATGCCAAGGCTGTGACCCTAGTTTTACCGGGTATGCCTCGTTTAGAGTGGAGAGGGACTCCAGGTCATTCTACCCGTAGTGTCATATCGTATGTGAAGGCTCGGCGTATGGTCGAGAAGGGGTGTTCGGCTTATCTAGCTTATGTTCGGAATTCTAGTACTGAGGTTCCCTCTATCAATTTGGTGCCTGTTGTTTGTGAGTTCCCTGATGTTTTTCCTTCAGACCTGTCGGGTATGCCACCCGACAGGGATATTGATTTCTGCATTGATCTAGTTCCGGGCACTCAAGCCCATTTCTATCCCGCCATATCGTATGGCCCCGCCTGAGTTGGAGAGTTAAAGAAGCAGTTGCAGGACTTGCTTGAGAAGGGTTTCATTAGACCCAGTGTTTCGCCTTGGGGTGCGTCGGTGTTGTTTGTTAAAAAAAAGGACGGGTCAATAAGAATATGTATTAATTGCCAGCAATTGAACAAGGTTTCAATCAAGAATAAGTATCCATTGCCGAGGATTGACGATTGATTTGATCAGCTTCAGGGTGCCAAGGTATTTTCAAAGATTGACTTGAGATCTGGATACCATCAGTCGAGGATTAGGGAATCTGATGTCCATAAGACAGCTTTCCGCACTCGGTGCGGGCATTATGAGTTCTTGGTGATGCTATTCGGGTTGGCAAATGCCCCAGCAGCTCTTATGGACTTGATGAACCGAGTGTTCAGGCCTTATTTGGATTTGTTCGTGATAGTGTTCATGATGATATTTTGATATATTCCCGCAGTCGAGAGGAGCACGAGCAGCATCTTAGAGTGGTTCTTCAGACCTTGAGGGATAGTCAATTGTACGCCAAGTTTTCGGAGTGTGAGTTCTGGTTGAGTTCAGTTGCATTTCTGGGTCATGTCGTATCAGCAGAGGGTATTCAAGTGAACCCAAAAAAGATAGAGGCAGTCAAGAACTGGCCTAGACCAGCATCAACTACAGAGATTCGGAGTTTCTTGGGATTGGCAGGCTACTATCGTCGGTTCGTGGAGGGGTTTCATCTAGTGTAGCCCCGATGACCAGGTTGACCCAGAAGGGGTGCCCAGTTCAGATGGTCGGACGAGTGTGAGGCGAGCTTTTAGAAGCTCAAGATAGCTCTGTCTACAGCACTGGTGTTTGTTTTGCCCACAGGTTTCGGGCCTTATATAGTTTATTGTGATGCATCTCGTATTGGACTTGGTGCAGTGTTGATATAGGATGGCAAGGCTATTGCCGATGCTTCGTGGCAGTTGAAGATTCATGAGAAGAACTATCCGGTTCATGATTCGGAGTTGGCAGCCATAGTTCACTCATTGAAGATTTGGAGGAACTATCTGTATGGCGTGGCATGTGAGGTGTTCACTGATCACGAGTCTTCAGTATTTGTGCAGGCAAAAGGAGTTGAATTTGAGGCAGAGCAGGTGGTTGGAGTTGTTGAAGGATTTTGATATCACCATTTCTAAATCATCCGAGAAAGGGCAATGTGGTGGCCGATGCTTTGAGTAGGAAGTCAGTGCATTTTCATTCCATTGGCAGTCTCCTATTCATCCGAGAGATAGCTGAGATCTTCATTCGGGATATTGTTCGTCTTCATGGTGTGCCCGTATCTATTATTTCGGACCGGGGTACGCAGTTTACCTCGCGCTTCTAGAGAGCAGTTCAGCGAGAGTTGGGCACACGAGTTGGGTTGAGCACAGCATTTCACCCCCAGATGGACGGGCAGTCCGAGCGGACTATTCAGATTTTGGAGGATATGCTTCGAGCTTCTGTTATCAACTTTGGAGGTTCGTGGGATCATTTCTTGCCTTTAGCGGAGTTTGCCTACAACAACAGCTACCAGTCGAGTATCCAGATGGCCCCTTATGAGGCTTTATATGGTAGACGGTGTCGATCTCCGGTTGGATGGTTTGAGCCGGGGAAGGCTCGATTGTTGGGTACGAATTTGGTTCAGGAGGCCTTGGACAAAGTCAAGATCATTCAGGATAGGCTTCGTTCAGCTCAGTCTAGGCAAAAGAGCTATACAGATCGTAAGGTTCGAGGTGTAGCTTTCATGGTTGGTGAGCGGGTATTGCTCCGAGTGTCGCCTATGAAGGGCGTGATAAGGTTTGGGAAGAAGGGCAAGCTTAGCCCTAGGTTCATTGGTCCGTTTGAGATTCTTGATCGAGTGGGAGAGGTGGCTTATAGACTTGCATTGCCGCCTAGCTTATCAGTCGTGCATCCAGATTTTCATGTATCCATGCTTCGGAGGTATCACGGCGATCCAGCCCACGTGTTAGATTTTCGCACTGTCCAGTTGGACGAGGACTTATCTTATGAGGAGGAGCTGGTAGCTTTTCTAGGCCGGCAGGTCCGTCAGTTGAGATTCAACAGTTTCCCTTCGGTTCGTGTTCAGTGGAGAGGTTAGCCTCCTGAGGCATCGACCTGGGAGTCCGAGTCCGATATGCGGAGCCGTTATCCTCATCTATTCCCCGACTCAGGTACTTCCTTCCTCTGTCCGTTCGAGGACGAACGGTTGTTTTAGAGGTGGAGAATGTGACGACCCAAAGGGTCATCACCTGTTTCCTTTCCCATTTTGTACTTCCGAGGCCTTAAAAACCTTATTTAGGGTTGCCTTGATTTACGTGCGCGGTCCGGGCGCGTAGCCGGAAAGCTTAAATATGAATTTTGTGAAAAAATGCTAAATTTTGATAGTAAAATGAATAAATTTGACTTCAGTCAACATTTTAGGTAAACGGACCCGGACCCGGACCCGTGATTTGACGGTCCCGAAGGGTCCGTAGGAAAATATGGGACTTGGGCATATGTCCGGAATCGAATTCCGAGGTCCCGAGCCCGAGAAATGAATTTTTGTGTGAAATTGTTTTCTGGAATTAATTAAGGAAATTGGAAATGAAATTTGAGTAGAAGATTATGGTATCGGGCCCGCATTTTGGTTCCGGCACCCGGTACAAGTCTTATATATGATTTAATCACTTTCTGTAAAGTTTTGTTCAAAACGGACGTCGTTTGACGTGTTTCGGACTTAAAATGGAAATTTGATGTGTTATGAAAAATTAGGAAGAAATCATGAATTTTAAGGCTTAATTCGATGAATATGATGTTATTTTGACGACTTGATCGCACGGATAAGTCCGTAGAATGTTTTTGAGGTTGTGTGTATGTTTGGTTTGGAGCCCCGAGGGCTCGGGTGAGTTTTGGATAGGCCACGAGTGCATTTTTGGAATTTGAAACTCAGCTGTTGCATTTCTGACCTGCAGGCTTCGCATTTGCGAAGCCTGGTTCGCAAATGCGATATCGCAATGCGAATGGCTTCTCGCAATTGCGAAGATAGCCCAGGTCTGCCCCTTCTCGCAAATGCGAGGCTTACCTTCGCAAATGCGAAGGCCATCCTTTTGTACTATGTTCGCAAATGCGACCAGTGGCTCGCAAATGCGAAGTCCCCAATTTTCTTCATGGTTCGCAAATGCGAACAAATGTTCGCAATTCCCATAACAGGTCGTGGTTCGCAATTGCGAACCCCAGTTCGCAAATCCCATATCTGCAACCTGGATATTTTTATACTTAGTCGAATTTTGAACCATTTTTCACCCCATTTTCAAAACACAACTCTTTAGGCGATTTTCCAAGAACAAGACTTCTTCCAAATCATTTGTAAGTTGATTTTTACTCATTTCCTTCAATCATTAACATCATTTAACATGTTTTCACCTTAAAATCAAGGATTTTCATGGGTGAAATTGGGGGTTTTGGGTAGAACCTAGGTTTTCTAAAAATTTGGGATTTGGACCTCAATTTGAGGTCCAATTTCAAAACAATTTACATATTTGAGTTCGTGGGGGAATGGGTAACCGGGTTTTGGTTTGAACCTCGGGTTTTGACCACGTGGGCCCGGGGGCAATTTTGGAATTTTTGGGCAAAACTTGAGAAATTCATTTTTATGCATTCAAATCGATTCATTTAGTGTTTATTAAAGTAATTAAGTAATTTGTGGCTAGATTCGAGCGGATTGGAGGTGGAATCACGGGGTAAAGCTATAGTTGAGGCTTGAGTTGAGTTTAAAGCATCGAGGTAAGTGTTTGGTTTAACCCTAGCTTGAGGGAATAGGAGTTGAGTCTTATTTGCTACTTGCTAATTGTCGGGTACGATGTATAGGCATGGTGACGAGTATCTATGCATTGGGGTCTAGCATGACCGTGAGTCCTTATTTTGCGAATAGTTGGGATTTTGTTATGTCTTCCATGTTTAATTGATGACGTCTATATGTTGTAAAGATCTTGTGAAAGAAATTGTGATCTTTGAACTTCGTGGAGCGTTGGCTCGAGTTGAAATACAAATTGTGAAGGTATATGAGATAAGTAAATCTATGGAGCATTGGCTCGAGTGATAATGTGAACTATGAGGTGAAAGTGAAAGAAAGAGAAAGAGTTATTGATATTTTCCCTTGCCGGGACGTTGAGATTATTGATGTTGTACCCTTGCCGGGTTTTAATTGTTTGTTTGTGTTCCCTTGCCGGGATTTTCATTATTGTTTGTTTATTCCCTTGTCCTTGTTTGTGATTGTTGATTGGGTGAGGAAGAGTAGTAAAAGCACGAAGGGTGATGTCGTGCACTTGTTGCAGTTTGCTATGATTTCTTGTTGATATCAGTTCAAGTGCATTACTTGTCTTATTCCATTATTTCTGTGATTCTTTACGTTGACATTTCCCTTTATCGTGTTACTTGTTATTATTGAACCAAGGTGTCCTTGCGCAACGTTATGTCTTGAATTTATGCCTTAATTGCTACATGATTATGTGACCTAATTGCTACGTGACATTCAACATATTAATTAATAAATTGCCTAATTGCCCCCTTATAATCCATAATTAATTGTTATTTTGTCATTATTCGTTTTCCTTAGTAAATCATAAATTTTGTGTACT
>NC_031999.1:1040118-1078328 GCF_001879085.1 Nicotiana attenuata
AACATCATTTAACATGTTTTCCACTTAGAATCAATGATTTTCATGGGTGAAATTGGGGGTTTTGGGTAGAACCTGGGGTTTTCAAGAATTGGGGATTTGGACCTCAATTTGAGGTCCGATTTCAAAACAAATTACATATTTGAGTTTGTAGGGGAATGGGTAACCGGGTTTTGGTTCGAACTTCGAGTTTTGACCACGTGGGCCCGAGGGCGATTTTGGAATTTTTGGGAAAAACTTGGGAAATTCATTTTTTATGCATTCAAATTGATTCATTTAGTGTTTAGTAAAATAATTGTGTAATTTGTGGCTAGATTCGAGCGGATTGGAGGTGGAATCTCGGGGTAAAGCTATAGTTGAGGCTTGAGTTGAGTTCAAAGCATCGAGGTAAGTGTTTGGTTTAACCCTAGCTTGAGGGATTAGGAGTTGAGTCATAATTTCTACTTGTTTGTGTTGAGTACGACGTTTGGGCATGGTGATGAGTATCCATGCATCGGTGTCAAGCATGACCGTGAGTCTTAATTTGATAATTGTGTACCCTTGTTTGATCCTATGAACGTTGTGATTAAATATTTGTATTAGTTGTGCCAGGAAGAAGTTGAATAGGATTGGTTATAGCTGACTCTCCCTTGTCGGGATGTTTGACTTGTTGTTATAGTTCCCTTGCCGGGAAAGAGTATTAATTTGATTGTTCCCTTGCCGGGAAAGAGTATTAATTTGATTATTCCCTTGCCGGGAAGAGTATTAACTTGATTGTTCCCTTGCCGGGATTGTATTGTGTATTGTGTTGAAAGTAGAGGGAGCGGTTGGTACGCCTACCACAAGTGATATTGAAATGGGATCGGGTGGTACGCCTACCACAAGTGATATTGAAATGGGATCGGGTGGTACGCCTACCACAAGTAATATTGAAATAGGATCGGGTGGTACGCCTACCACAAGTGATATTGAATTGGGAGCGGGTGGTACGCATACCATGAGTGATATTGAAATGGGAGCGGGTGGTACGCCTACCACGAGTGATATTGAAATGGGAGCGGGAGGTACGCCTACCACGAGATATTGAGAAATGGGATCGGGTTGCACGACTGCAACAAGACGAGTTGAATATGAAATTTGTCTATCTTTTCGTTTTTGTTAAAAGTTAAACTGTAGATGTACGTACTATTATTCCTGATATTTTGTTTCTATCGGTTACCCCTGAAGCATGCTCCCTTCCCCAGCTTAAATTGTTATTTTCTTGCTGCTTTTCCGTTGTACTTGTATATATATCTAAACGGGTTTATCTGGAGTCTGGTCCTAGCCTCGTTACTACCTCGCCGGGGTTAGGCCAAACACTTACCAGCACATGGGGTCGGTTGTGCTGATGCTACACTCTGTGCTATTTGCACATGTCCAGGTTTCGAGCAGCAGCAGCACCAGCATTAGTACGGGAGTAGGCCTTCAGTCCGGTGAGACCCGAGGTAGCCTTGCATGCGTCCGCAAGCCCGGCGTCTCCCTTATTCTCTCTTTTTAGCCTATTGCCTCATTGTATTCGAGACAAACAGCTTATGTTTTATTTCAGACGTTTGTGTTTAGTATTTCTTAGCAGTTCGTGAGTATTGTGACACCAGTCTTGGGTAGAGGATTATATTGACTATTCCGCATGTTGATTCAGTTTCTACAATTAAGACTTCCGCTACTATTTAATTTCATTGTTTTTATATTGTTGCCATGAATTGTTAAAAGGGATTATGTTGTAAACGGAAAGTAATTAAAAATTTGGCTTGCCTAGCTTCTACGAGTAGGCGCCATCACGACTCCCGAGGGTGGGAAATCCGGGTCGTGACAAGTATAATAAGCCGGAATTACTTGAATTGTTCATATTAATTAAGCAAATTCCAGCTTATTATACTGGGGTTCCTGGAGTCACACATACTTCCGTATATTATACTTCCAGTATAATATACGGGAAGTGTCTAAAGTTTATATATTAAATTAACAAAGTCCAGTTTCTTATACTGGTGTTTAATCCTATACCATTTTATGTGAAAACCCAAAGGGTCATCACCTGTTTCCTTACCCATTTTGTACTTTCGAGGCCTTGAAAACCTCATTTAGTGTTGCCTCGATTTCCGTGCGCGATCCGGGCGCGTAGCCGGAAAGCTTAAATATGAATTCTGTGAGAAAAATACTAACTTTTGATAGTAAAATGAATAAATTTGACTTCAGTCAATTTTGGGTAAACGGACTCGGACCCGTGATTTGACGGTCCTGGAGGGTCCGTAGGAAAATATAGGACTTGGGCGTATGCCCGGAATCGAATTCCGAGGTCCCAAGCCCGAGAAATGAATTTTTCTGTGAAATTGTTTTCTGGAATTAATTAAGGAAATTAGAAATGAAATTTGATTAGAAGACTATGGTATCGGCCCCGCATTTTGGTTCCGGCACCCGGTACAAGTCTTATATATGATTTAAGCACTTTCTGTAAAGTTTGGTTGAAAACGGACGTCGTTTGACGTGTTTCGGACTTAAAATGGCAATTTGATGTGTTATGAAAAATTGGGAAGAAATCATGAATTTCAAGGCTTAACTCGATGAATATGATGTTATTTTGGCGACTGGATCGCACGGATAAGTCCGTAGAATATTTTTGAGGTTGTGTGTATGTTTGGTTTGGAGCCCCGAGGGCTCGAGTGAGTTTTGGATAGGCCATGAGTGCATTTTTGGAATTTGAAACTCAGCTGTTGCATTTCTGACCTGCAGGCTTCGCATTTGCGAAGCCTGGTTCGCAAATGCGATATCGCAATGCGAATGGCTTCTCGCAATTGCGAAGATAGCCCAGGTCTGCCCCTTCTCGCAAATGCGAGGCTTACCTTCGCAAATGCGAAGGCCATCCTTTTGTACTATGTTCGCAAATGCGACCAGTGGCTCGCAAATGCGAAGTCCCCAATTTTCTTCATGGTTCGCAAATGCGAACAAATGTTCGCAATTCCCATAACAGGTCGGGGTTCGCAATTGCGAACCCCAGTTCGCAAATCCCATATCTGCAACCTGGATATTTTTATACTTAGTCGAATTTTGAACCATTTTTCACCCCATTTTCAAAACACAACTCTTTAGGCGATTTTCCAAGAACAAGACTTCTTCCAAATCATTTGTAAGTTGATTTTTACTCATTTCCTTCAATCATTAACATCATTTAACATGTTTTCACCTTAAAATCAAGGATTTTCATGGGTGAAATTGGGGGTTTTGGGTAGAACCTAGGTTTTCTAAAAATTTGGGATTTGGACCTCAATTTGAGGTCCAATTTCAAAACAATTTACATATTTGAGTTCGTGGGGGAATGGGTAACCGGGTTTTGGTTTGAACCTCGGGTTTTGACCACGTGGGCCCGGGGGCAATTTTGGAATTTTTGGGCAAAACTTGAGAAATTCATTTTTATGCATTCAAATCGATTCATTTAGTGTTTATTAAAGTAATTAAGTAATTTGTGGCTAGATTCGAGCGGATTGGAGGTGGAATCACGGGGTAAAGCTATAGTTGAGGCTTGAGTTGAGTTTAAAGCATCGAGGTAAGTGTTTGGTTTAACCCTAGCTTGAGGGAATAGGAGTTGAGTCTTATTTGCTACTTGCTAATTGTCGGGTACGATGTATAGGCATGGTGACGAGTATCTATGTATTGGGGTCTAGCATGACCGTGAGTCCTTATTTTGCGAATAGTTGGGATTTTGTTATGTCTTCCATGTTTAATTGATGACGTCTATATGTTGTAAAGATCTTGTGAAAGAAATTGTGATCTTTGAACTTCGTGGAGCGTTGGCTCGAGTTGAAATACAAATTGTGAAGGTATATGAGATAAGTAAATCTATGGAGCATTGGCTCGAGTGATAATGTGAACTATGAGGTGAAAGTGAAAGAAAGAGAAAGAGTTATTGATATTTTCCCTTGCCGGGACGTTGAGATTATTGATGTTGTACCCTTGCCGGGTTTTAATTGTTTGTTTGTGTTCCCTTGCCGGGATTTTCATTATTGTTTGTTTATTCCCTTGTCCTTGTTTGTGATTGTTGATTGGGTGAGGAAGAGTAGTAAAAGCAGAAGGGTGATGCCGTGCACTTGTTGCAGTTTGCTATGATTTCTTGTTGATATCAGTTCAAGTGCATTACTTGTCTTATTCCATTATTTCTGTGATTCTTTACGTTGACATTTCCCTTTATCGTGTTACTTGTTATTATTGAACCAAAGTGTCCTTGCGCAACGTTATGTCTTGAATTTATGCCTTAATTGCTACATGATTATGTGACCTAATTGCTACGTGACATTCAACATATTAATTAATAAATTACCTAATTGCCCCCTTATAATCCATAATTAATTGCTATTTGTCATTATTTGTTTTCCTTAGTAAATCATAAATTTTGTGTACTTGTTGTCTTATGAACTCGTATTAATTGTTGCTTTTGTTAGAGTAAATTTTCTTTCAGAGGAACTGTTGATGTTGAAATGGGAGCGGGTGGTACGCCTACCACAAGTGATATTGAAATTGGAGCGGGTGGTACGCCTACCACAAGTGATATTGAAATGGGAGCGCGTGGTACGCCTACCACAAGTGATGTTGAAATGGGAGCGGGTGGTTCGCCTACAACGAGTGATATTGAAATGAGAACGGGTGGTACGCCTACCACAAGTTATATTGAAATGGGAGCGGGTGGTACGCCTACCACGAGTGATATTGAATGGGAGCGGGTGGTACGCCTACCACGGGATATTGAGAAATGGGATCGGGTTGCACGCCTGCAATAAGATGAGTTGAATATGAAAGTTGCCTTATCTCTTCATTTACTGCTAGAAGTTAAATTGTAGATGTACGCTTTACTATTCCTGAAATTCTATTTCTAACTGTTGCCCTTGAAACATGCTCCCTTTCCCAGCTTAAATTGTTATTTTCTTGCTACTTTTCCGTTGTACTTGTATATATATCTGGACAGGTTTATTTGGTGGTCTGGTCCAAGCCTCGTACTTCGCCGGGGTTAGGCTAAGCAGTTACCAGCACATGGGATCGGTTGTGCTGATACTATTCTCTGTGCTATTTTGCACAGATCCCAGGCTTCCAGCAGCAGCAGCAATAGAGTGGGAGCAGGCTTTCAGTCCAGTGAGACCCGAGTTAGCCTTGCAGGCGTTCGCAGGCCCTGGCGTCTCCCTTCATCTATAATCCTGTTTCTTTCATGTAATTCCGGAGACAGTGTCGAGTTTATTTCTTTCAGACCTTTATGTGTAGTATTCTTAGACCGTCTGTCAAACTGTGACACCAGTCTTGGGTAGAGGCCTTGGTTGAAATTTTTCGCATTTCTATTCAGTTTTCTATAATATTGAGACTTCCGCTTATTATTTAATTTCGCTGCTTTTGTATTATTACCGATAATTGTTAAAAGAAATTATGTTATTAATGAAAAAGGTAATTAATATTGGCTTGCCTAGCTCTCATTAGTAGGCGCCATCATGAATCCCGAGGGTGGGAAATCCGGGTCGTGACATTTTATTTATAATTTTTATAGTAGTTTGAATAAAAGATACTTCCAGTATAATACATTGGAGTTTTATGAATTTTTCATATTAATTCATAAAGCTCCAGTATACTGTACTTGTGAATGCGTGTTATTATTTGAATCACAGATATTTCCAGTATAATATGCTGGAAAAAACTTAGATTTTGACATTCATTCAAAAATCTCCAGCATATTATACTGGCGTTATATTGTGTGCCATTTTATTCTGCAGACTTTATTGATTTGACATATAGTAGTTTGAATGAAATATACTTCCAGTGTAATACATTGTAGTATTTTGAGTTTTGCAAATTAATTCCAAAAGCTCTGTTGTATTATACTTGTGTTTGGTTCATTCTTGGAATCAAACACTGTAAAACTAATTTATTAGATATTTCCAGTATAAGTATTCCCAGTATAATAAGCTGGAAAAATCTTAGATTTTGACATTAATTCAAAAATCTCCAGCATGTTATATGGCAATATATTGTGTGCCAATTTATTCTGCAGACTTTATTGATTTGACATATAGTAGTTTGAATGAAATATACTTCCAGTGTAATACATTGGAGTATTTTGAATCTTGGAAAATAATTCCTAAACCTCCGCTATATTATACTTGTGTTTTGTTCATTTTTGGAATCAAGCACTGTAAAACTAATTTATTAGATATTTCCAGTATAAACATTCCCAATATAATATGCTGGAAAAATCTTAGATTTTGACATTAATTCAAAAATCTCCGTATTATACTGGCGTTATATTCCGTGCCATTTTATTCTGCAGACTTTATTGATTTGACATATAGTAGTTTGAATGAAATATACTTCCAGTGTAATACATTGGAGTATTTTGAGTTTTGCAAATTAATTCCCAAACCTCCGCTATATTATACTTGTGTTTTGTTCATTTTTGGAATCAAGCACTGTAAAACTAATTTATTAGATATTTCCAGTATAAAAAGCTGGAATTATGTCAGGTTTAGATATTAATTTAGAAAGGTCCAGCAAATTATACTGGCATTATGTTTTGCAAATATTATTTTTTATGGTTTGGAACAGTGTAGATTTTATTAGTTACGATCTAAATTACAGAAAAGAAGGTATATAATACAATGAAGCAGAGATTAACGCATTGAGAAAATTAGATATTAACACACATTAAAGCATTAAAATCAAACCAGAAAATTCGAAGAATCAGAAAAAATTTATGATTCTACAAACAAATATATTACTTACCTCGAAGAAGAGATTCACGCCGCAAGATTGAGAGAGCTTAATCCGAAGAAGAATATGATGTTGTAGGCACTAAGTGATCGAAAAATTTGTTGAGGGAGCTTAGTTCGATTTGCAGATTACCGCCGTAAGTTTGTTCTAAAGAAGACTATAAGGTCAAGTCGCGTAAATTTTGATAAACAGCGTAATGGTATTTTAGTCAACAAATTGTTACCGTGCTAATTCGCGGCTAAATATCGTTGACTTTTGATTATGTGGCTAAATTTGATTGACCATGCATAAATCTGGCTATTTTTAAATTTTTCGCAGAGTAAACTCCATAATTGATCCAAAAAAGAATAGTATTTCATTTTATATTCTTCTCTTTCCTTAATATTATATTATTATTTTTTAGTTAAATTTATAAATTATTTATATTAACGGATAATTCAAATAAAAGTGAAATCATTGAGATACAAGATAATTAAATACATAGTATTATATTATGGTAAAATTCAGATTAAAATATTACATAAATATTCAACTTCCACCTCTAGTATGCTCCTATAAATGATCTATTAATGCATCACGAAGTGCAAAATGAACATTTTTGTCCTTAATTTTTTTGTGTCGAGCTAAAAATTGCTCAAATCAGTAATTTTCATCTGCTACCATTTCTATCGTTGGAGGTGGACATTCCCAATAAAATTAATTTTTAAATTTACATAAAAATAATAAATGCACAAAAATTAATTATCAAAATGATATGCCAAAGTTAAGATGTAAAAGTAATATTATAAAGATATTACATAAATATAATTATTTATATATAAAGAGATAAATTAAAAGAGTTAAATAATAAAAATAATAATAACGTAAGGAAGAATAGTAATGGATGAGATAAATAGTGTCACTCCAACTTTGGAGTAACACTATTCATCCCCCATTTTGGGAGCAAAAAAGGAGAGCATTGAAGCAATATTTTGGCAAATAAAGGACTGAATTATGAAAAAATGTGAGAGGGTTGGAGATGCCCTTATACCTCTCTTTCTCAGTTTCTCTCTAAATCTCTCCCGGATTATAGAAAGATTTTACTGTTTTGAGTTTTTTTAATTTCTTTTTGACTCAAAATGAATGCCAATTTGGCCAAATATTTTTTTTTTGTTTTTACATTTTTTTACTTTTTTTCTTTCAGAATCATTGTTTGGCAATGAAAATTTCAAAAATTTCAATTAAAGCTAACTTTTCGAAAATTTGAAAAGCTCCAAAAAGCAATTTTTTCAAAAAGTTTCGCTTCAAATCAACCACAAATATTCAAAAAATACCTCCAAAGTGTTTTTAGGTAAAAATAGCACGGGCTAGCCAGCTTTCGGACTAGTAATTAAAAAATAGCTAGCGCTTGAAAAATCATTAAAAAATAGCCACTATTTTGTTGCAACACGGAATGTTCCAGCATAATATACTGGAGATTGGTGCATCTGTGTATGAACTTCCAGCATATTATGCTGGAACTCCAACACACGGAAAATTCCAGCATAATATACTTGAGATTAGAGCACCTGTGTATGATAACTTCCAGCATATTATACTGGAACTCCAGTATATTATGTTAGAATATTTTTCTGATTTTTAATAGTGTTTTCGTTTAGATTTATCTTTAAAGTGACTAAATCTTGATTACTTCTGAAACTATGCCTATTTTTCAATTACCTTGTAAATCTAGCTAGTTTTGAATTTCACCTTTGAAATAAGAACATATTTGGCCCAATTTTATTTTTGACAATGAATATTTGACCCAATTTCTACGGCAGAGTATATTTAGCTCTAACTATTAAGTATTTCGTTTCAATTTATGTGACACACTTTACTTATTAATTCATTTAAAAAAGTTCGATGTTTTTTTTATTTGAAAATAATTTAACTTTTAAACTTTTTATTTACCTATTTTACTCTTAATAGCCACACAAATGGTATGACCCCGCAAAACTTTTACTCTTTAATACCACATGTTTCAAAAGTTTTTTTCTTATGACTTAAATTAAACAGATACAGAGTAAATTTAAACATTTTCCGTCTATATAACAGAAAAAGATACGCGTAGATATAACTATGCCTTGTCTTTTTTTCTTTTTAAAGAAGAAATTGCGAAGAATAATTGCGTCTCTACTCGAGTAACAAAGAGAACATAAACTATTCCGAACAAAAAGAAAAGCGCATACAAAGTTTTACGGTTCCCTCTTTGCCTATCAGAGAGAGCTACATACCCTTTGTTGTGCATAGTCTGAGTGTTGCATCTCTCTTTGTTGTGTGCTTCTGTTTCAGGTAATTTTTCTCTTTGCACCTCAATTTTTGTTTGTAGTTTCATACCGTCTGTTGGGAGAATTATTTTTTAATAGTGGTGCATGTCTGGCCTGGTTGGTGAACGGACTATATTCACCTACTACTTGCTTCCTCCCACTAGCGAGGGTATTCAAATTTGAAAGAAGGAAAAAAAATTCTCGACAAAAGGGTGTTCAATATGTGTTATATATCTCTAAAACGTAATATTTTACCTATATATGATCAGTTAACCACCCTTGTGACAATGCCAATACTTAGACTGATGAGAAAAAATTAATCTAGTTTTTGTCTTCACTAATATAAGATTTATAAATAATACAAACTTTATCTCATTACCCCCTTTTGTTATGTAGAACACTCATTGCATTACATGGGGAAAAGAGTGCGATGTTCCAACAAATTTGCTCTAAAAAAGGCGAGGACTTGATTTTTCAGCACCTCTCTCTCTCTATGATTTGTTGTCGAGCAGTCTTTGCCAATGACCTATCTAAAGTCAAAGACAGATCTATGATATAAACACATTGCTAGCACTTACTGGTACCTTCTCTGTAGTTATTTTTGCAGGAAAATTTGGAGCATTACAATTTTTCTAAACTTACTAAGCTCAAGAAATTTGTGTTTACTATATTCGGACGGAAAGACCAGAGTCTCTTAGGTTACACGTCTATCATAAGGGCTGCTCCATAGTTGGAGGAATTTGAATTACAGGTAGGTATAAAGTTTTGAGTTCTTTTTCCTCTTTTGCTGGTATATGGTCTGATTTGATCGTTATAGCAATTCTGTTTTAAGGAGTTATTGATGCTTGTTCTCTTTTTCAAAAAAGTTATTGATGCTTGGGCCATCATGAAGTCTTTTGGTTGCAGTTAAATCGAGCTGCAAATCCATCTTTCTACCTGTTATTTGGTGCATAAACTCAAGACAAAACAAAAGTGAAGTTCGATTAAATGATTTCTTAGGAGTGCATATTCCTAGAGCTCTTCAGTAATGTGTTTCAATTGCTTTCTTGAATTTTATTTTTGATCGGAATAATTTGCTTTATTGAATATTATTTGAAAAGAGAAGAAAAGAAGCAAAGTGGTTTTTATGGGACATGGGTTAACATATAAGAACTTAAAGTAGATGCAATTGACGCGCAAATTCTGAACATCCTTTAAGCAGTTGAAGGTTTATTGCAGGTTTAATCGCTTCCCAACTTCCTCCAATATCACTTTCTTGACTGAAGCCTATTTCCCCGCATATTTACTTAATAGCCTGCTTTTAACTCCTCTTTAATTATGGTTATCACTATTTAGATCCCAGTTTAAGTTTATGTATTTGCGCGTGTACACATGTATGTATACATGCATGCATTGTATGTATGTTAATAGTTTTATATACATCTACTTTTATATACATCGTAGATGTATATACGTATGACGGTCGTTCTTGCCATTTTCTATTGGGGTGAGGGGAATAGTTATGGGAAGAGAGGAGATACTGTACTGACAACCGTCCATTCTCAAAGAAAAAAAAAACTATACTGATAACTGTCTAGACAGATAGTCCTCTAAATTTGCCTCCAGCGATTCATCACTTCCAAGCTTTTGATGTTGAAGAAACAAGGTTTATATTTTGAGGATGAAGAAGTATAGGAGCAAAGTAGAACGCTATGGAGTTCAATAATGCTAAACCCAAAAAGACTGAAGCTTTCCATCAAATAGAACATGTGAACAACTGCAAAACCTCCCTAATCCATTGAGTCTTTCATGTTGGTTATTTGTTTGCAGAAATTTGAGATGGAAATACACATGTTAACGTTGTTGTTGCTTTCCTTGATCAAAATTAGCAGAAGATATGAGATGTAATAGTCTTCAGGACATTTATCTTTCTAAGTTATAAATGTTAGGAGAAGCAACAAAAGGTGCTTTCCTAGATAAGGAAAATACACATATGTGATGCCAAGATAGCATTTAACCTTTCTCGGCCTTTTGGTTATGATCAAGTGTGTGTTGAACCAAGTTACTGGTGAATTTGTACGAATCGTTAAAAAGGTCAGCAAGTCCGGCAGGTAGCTCATCAAATTTCTGTTATGACAAATCGCTGGTGTTTCTTTTGTTATAACCTAATTTTATGGCTTGTTTGAGAAGTAAAGATTTCTAGATCACGGATAACTAGTAATGGTGATTGAATAATGTTGACTACTAGATATATTACATTGTAACCGGACTTTGTTCATTCAGTCAAACAAGGGTATCAGGTTTAAGTCCCATATATGATATGGCCATACGGGTGTTGTTCCTTACTTTGTTCTATTTATGTATGGCAGTTGATGTTGTCATGTCCCTTCCCATCAAACAGAGAGTGTAGTAAAACCATAAAATGTCCACTGCATCACCTCAAAGTGATCAGGTTGTGGGGTTATTATAGCGATGTAGTTCATCTTGAACTCGTGAGGTACTTTCTGGAAAATGCTATTGCACTCGAGAAAATCATCATCGAACCTAGGAATCCAATTTATTCTCGCGTCTCTTTGGGACTTGAGGAAATTAAGAAGCAGCAAACTGCAAGAAATCTTGCTAATTAAGCTCCAGCTTGAAGGTGAAGTACCACTACTAGAATTCCGGAAAAAAGCAACAAAAAAAAAAGCGACCAAAGTTGGTCTGTCACAAAAGCGACCAACTTTGGTCGCTAAATTAACGAAAATAATGAAATAAATATTTGAAATATATTAGCAACCAAGGTTGGTCGCTACTTGTTCGCAAATTTCGTCAAAATGTTGACCGGACTTGTCAGACTTGCTTGGTCAAAGGTAAACTGAAATTAGCGACCATCTTTGGTCGCTAAAATGGGACCCACCTATAAAATTTTAATAATTATATTATTATTCTAAAAAAATTATAAAATATAAATATATATAATTTAAAATTAGGGACCAACGTTGGTCGCTAAATAAAGGGTAAGAAGTTAGTGACCAACTTTGGTCGCTAAAATGGGACCCAATTATAAAATTTTAATAATTATATATTTATTTAAAAAAAATTATAAAATATAAATAAATATAATTCAAAGTTAGCGACCAAAGTTGGCCGCTTAAAGAAATGGAGACCAACTTTGGTCGCTAATCTGGGACCCAGTTCTAACGTTTACCAATTATATTATTAGTTTAAATATTATGTAAAATATAAATAAATCTAATTTAAATTTAGCGACCAACTTTGATCGCTAGTTTAAATTTATGTATAATTAGCGACCAAAGTTGGTCTCTTTTCAGGTCAACAATGCTGAAAATTAAAAATCACTTTTGTATTTACTATGTAAATAATATAAATGTAAGTCGTTAATACTTTTGTAATACAAGGGATGAATAGACTAAAATATACTCTAACATGCTATATAAGCAGTTAAGTAGTACTACGAAGCGTGCGTGTGTGTCTATATATATATATATATATATATATATATATATATATATATCACTATGAATTGTGTTGTTGTTGTTGTTGTTGTTATTTAGGGATTTTGGTATGCTGGCAGGCGGTGTAGCTGCCAAAACAACTATTTTATGCAAAATTAAACCCAGGAAAACCGACCAAAGTTTGGTCGATTTTAATTAAAAAATAATTTTCTGCTGATTAGCGACCAATTGTTGGTCGCTAAAGTTTCAAAAAAATTAAAAATTAAAAATTACCGACCAAAGTTGGCCGGTTAATGAACAAGGATTACCCAGATTTCAACTTTACCGATCAACTTTGGTCGGTATGGTTTAATTTTAATATATATATATAATATATATATATATATATATATATATATATAATATATATATATATAATATAAATATTATATATATATATAATATATATATATATATATATATATATATTAAAATTAATAAAATAACGTAATTTAAATACACCGACCAACTTCGGTCGGTAAAATTAAATTATTAAAATATGTTACCGACCAAAGTTGGTCGGTATGTGCTTTAAATAGTATAGTTGGTCCTTTTACCTTTGCGACCAACCTTGGTCGGTATACTAAAACGACCACCAAAATAGCGAGCAAGCCTGTTTGGACGTGTTTTGGTCAGTAATTTGCCTAAACCGACCAACGTTGGTCGGTTTTTGTGGTCGCTAATTACCGGATTTCTAGTAGTGTACCACCAAAGGATGTGGTACAGTGGACGGGACTGCTCCTCCCTTAACTAGATGTCTCGGGTTCGAGTCCTGGTATGGAAAAATCCTTAGTAGAGAGCGTTTCCCCTCGAATTGGACCCTATGCAGAGCGAATCCGGATATAGTCGGGTATCAATGCGGGTACTGGACACCGAATGGGAAAAAAAAAAGATAGTTGGTATTGTCACTAAGACCATTTCCAACCCTAACACCAAATTTCACACCAAAATGATGTAACATCAAATTTACTCCAACCATTACACCATTTTTTACACCAAAAAATAATATTTCTTCTCTCTCTTCTATATTATATTATTATCTTCTATTTAAATTTCATTTTTTATTTTCTTCAAACAAATACTATCTTTTTTCTTTTTGCCATATTCATTATATATAATTCACATTCACCACTTATATAATCATTTATTACAAATATTTTAAAGGATAAATCAACTAAAAGTGAAATCATTGATAAAAGATAATTAAATAAATATTACATCATAGTCAAATTTAATTTAAGTACCACATAAGTATTCAACTTTCTCCTCTATTCTCCCATAAATGCTCGATTAATGCATTACGAAGTGCGACATGCGCATCTTAATTTCAATTTTAATGTATCCTCCTTTGATGTACTTTAATTATAATGTATTTTTATTTCATGTATTGTTAATTTTCTTTTTTAAATTTTAGTTTTCACTTTTCAATTTTAGCAACATTAGATATCTTACATTTGCATTTTTATTTTTAAATAATAGTTATATTTCTTTTTATACAATTATAATAATAATAAAATTAACTTATAATTTTATAGAAATATAATATATACAAAAATTAATATATCAAAAAAACATAGTATATAAAATTAAAATTATAAAGATCTTAATATAAAAATTAATTATATACACAATATATGATAAATTGAAAGTCCAAAAAATAAAAGATGAATAAAATAATAATAAATCAAATGTGGTGTGATGAATAGTGTTGCACCAAATTTGGTGCACGCTATTCATGCACTATAATGGTGCAAGATTTGATGTTTCATTGGAACAAAAAAAACACCAAATTTTACATCAAATTTGAATTTGGTGCAGCCTTGGAGATGGCCTAAAGCTGCTAAAAGCACCCTAAAAGATTTTGAGAAGCAAGTTATAATGTTTTTACATATCACTCAATCGGTGGCAGATTCGGTATTTTTAAATTTATATTGGAAAAAAATGTAAATAATCAGCCCACTAATATTCTCAACTCTGCCTTAGCCCTAAAAATTATCTAACCCTAAAATAATGTAGCCAAATCAATCAAACCCATGAAAAAGATATCATATGTTCTTTGACTTGGTTTGATGTGATTTTTAAATGAAAAATGACTACTAGTTTGGTTCGGTATTTAAGATCAGATCAAGCCATTATTATACGATGGAAATTAGAAAAATTAGAAAGTGTTAAAACCAGAGAAGGAAGGCTGCTTTTAGATACAAGATATTTGTCTACTCTACACATTTTGGTACTTTCGTTATATATACATGTGTGTAACCATTAAGTTAAACTAATAGCTCTATTATAGTCAACATTGAGACCCAAATTTTAATTACAACAACAACCAAGTAGAATTCCACTAGTGGGGTCTGGGGAGGACAGAGTGTACGTCACTAGTGGGGTCTGGGAAAAGTAGAGTGTATGCAGACCTTACCCCTATTCCGAAGAGAAAAAGAGGTTGTTTCCGAGAGACCCTCGGCTCAGAGACACAAAATTTAATTAGTGACAATGATTTAATATAATGTAAATTTCTAAAAATTTTGACGCATGCCACGCCTATTTATTGCTCATATATTATTTGGGCCATTGGAGAAAGGTAAGCTGATGATAATCGCTTGCTTGTAATCCTGTCCTCTATATATTGGGATGATTTTGAAAAGGAAAACTACCCGTGTCCATTTATAAGTAGCTTATTATAAAACTTAGCCAATTCATAAAATATTACTAATATTAGTCAATTATTACTAATATTAGCCAATTAGCTATTTGTAGCGGAAAAAAAGGTCAAATTTTTGTTTTCTTTTGAGTGGTGTTATTAGAATAAATTGGGTACATCTTAAGGAGCTTGAATCTCAGTTTTTGGATGATTTGGTGAAGTTTTGAGGTGGTTTGAACTGAAAATTCGAAGTAAAAAATTAATATGAAAAAAAATGATATATGTATCACACTGTGTATCACATATGTATCATATCTGTATCAGTTGTGTATCACATGTATATCCATGTACACCTGTGTGTGAGATACATGCGTGATACATGTGTTGATACATATGTCACACAATAATTTTTTGAACTCGATTTAATTACGAATTTTGATACAAAACCAGTCCAACTCACCTCCAATCTTCCTCAAATTTTGTATATTGACTTATCTATATGTTTTCAATGAATTTCAACAATATACCCATTGAAAAAGTTCCTTTTTTTGCTTAAATTTTTGGAATATTTTATATATATATTTTTTTGTATTTCATAACCTTATTTGCTACCTCATCCATAAAATTTCTTTTCCATCTTGCATCTAATGTTGCTAATCACGCTTAAAAATATGGAAAGTGATTTTTGCATGTGATTCTTTGAGAGAAATAACCTTATTTACTTGATTTTTTAATTTTTATATGTGCTTATCTAGTTTTGGTAAGTTTATGATTAATGGCTAGAGGTTGGTAGTTAAGATCTATTTGGGACATCTGTGTAAGTTTCCCTTTTGAAAAATAACCACTTTTACAACCATTTGCAAAGTAATTGAAAAATAATCACAACTGCTAAATGTTGTGATTATTAAATACTGAAAATTTGAGAATTATCAAAAGCGTGTATGTAACCACGTTGCTCACGATTCAGAGACAATTGCCAGCATTGCTATTTGTTAAGCTTGTGAGATATTGACACTAAAGTTACATCCAGCTTACAAAGTTAAAACTAGTGAAAGCTAATACAGAATAAGACCATGCATCACTGGCTCTGCTTCAGCTTCTTTGACAGAACGTTATCAAACTGCAATCTGTACGAGTGCATGCATGAGACGACTTGCAATTGCAGATCAAGTGCTCCAGACAAACGCAAGTGAATCAGCTTAAAGCTATTGCAGTCACCACCCTTCTTTATCAAATGCCAAAACTTTTGATTCCTCCACTTTGACCAGGCCTCAACCACCCTGCAATTCTCTCATGTCTCATCCAGCACAATATCGAAAAGTTGTTGTTGAGCCAAAATACTGCACAGAAAATTCAAATAATAAGCACGGGTAATAGGGCATAGTTCCAGGGGAACCATTCCCGAAGACATTACTCTTGGAATTAGACAACCAGTAAATTTATTTGACAGCTAGGTGTTGTTCCTAAAGCAAGCTTTAGTCACATTTTCCATATAGACCATGAAGTTATAACAATGCCTTGTTTTTTTTCGAAAAAATAATTAAATAAAAGTGGTGACTGAACCTTCCCCGTCAACAAGGAGCAAGAACTTGGTTTTCTGCAGTGGTGTCCGAATTACACTTTTTTGTATCTATTTAGTGATATGTGTGCACTTCGACTAATCCACCGGGTACCTACTACCTTCCACCGCAAACAGATATACAAACCAGGTAACTCCCACCAACAAAAGTTTAGACAAATATGAAGAGTTCGCCTACTACTACTACAAGCCCATCTTATCCACCAATCCTTCCTAAAATATGGCATACTCTGGTGTAAAGTTAAAACAGGGTCTTCTTACTCGATCCTGAATTGATTAAACTTAACATCGCCTGTTAGGTTTAGATATATCTAGTCTACAATTTTTCTCCATTTAGCTGTTAAGTCTCAATATCAATGCGTTTAATCTACAAAATAGTGAAAGGAGGAGCGTCTTTTAGTAAAAGTAATAGCTATTATATGACCTTACTACTAAAATTTTCTGTGTTAAGATTTGTAAAAGTCTTAAAGGTATAATATTGAAAGGGTTCTAACAAATAATCTAATCCCCCTCTCTCATCCAAAATATTGAGAAAGAAAGGGGCTTGGCGCAGGGGTTGGCCAAAATCTTTGTTTGCATATGTGACTCCTTGAAAGACTAAAGAAAGGAAAATGATTTATGTTTAAATACTACTTCAACTTGTGGGACCTTTGGAAAGAAAAGAAAATCTCCGACAACAATAATGATAAAGATATTTTATTTCCA
The DNA here is from genome assembly GCF_001879085.1 of Nicotiana attenuata. Lineage (NCBI taxonomy): Eukaryota > Viridiplantae > Streptophyta > Magnoliopsida > Solanales > Solanaceae > Nicotiana > Nicotiana attenuata. The sequence continues at coordinate 1,057,552 of NC_031999.1, forward strand.
AGAACCCTATTCAAATGAAAGACAAGAAAATTTTAAGAGAAGGCCTTCATAACTTCTATTTAACAATATCTTTAATGGTAAATGTTCAACTTAACAAAAAAATTATGACACTTGGTTTGGAAGAGTAAATCAAACATTACAATTATCAGCTTCAAATTAATTTCCTTTTTCTGATGGAAATAAATAGTTGATATAAGATGCTAGAATGAGTGTTACTTAATGGAGAAACATATATTCAAGAAATAGAAATTAGTCAAATGACAAAGTATGGATAATTCACAACACAGCCCTGAGTCACTAATGACAACCACAGAATAAAATCACTGATCCAGCAAGCAGTTGGTGGAATATCCCAAGTTTCTGAACTTTACATGAGTGACTAAAATAAGATGAATAAAGGGGGAAATGGTGGGTGGGGAGGATGAATCTGAAAGCTTTCAAAGTAGAAGCAATATTGCAGCTAGCAGTGTAAACATGTAACCAACATCATCAGAGATTTAGTTTTGTTGTTTCGATGCTCTTAACTCCTTAATTGGGAAGCGGGAAACATAGTACATGGAGCATCATATTTAGCAAATAATATGTCTATGCGTACTGTATTAACGAAATACACACTATTTTGTAAATTTGTTCCATCAGACCGGCTTAACTCTTATAGATGATTTTCTAGATGAGAAATCCAACAGAGACCAAATAAAGGCTCATTGGACGGCAGTTAAAGCCCAACTAATTCTTCTTCCCTTTTCTTTTGATGCAACTATAAGCTTGATAGATGCCTACTATTCTATCCTTTTCACATTGTTTGAGGAATTGGGGAAGGCAGGGAGCAATGCAAGAAATAATGAGTTAGTCAAGTTAAACTCAACTAAAAAATTTAATCATTACCAAACGGACAGAAAAATGAGAGAAACAAAAATTCAGAGGCTTTGTTTCCCGGAAGCATTACGTTGTCAAGAGCTCAAAATGTAATTTCTGAACATTTTATGTCAAGCTCATTGTGTCAAGGCATTGTAGGACTGTTGAAATTTCACCCAGTGATGACCTAGGGGTTGATATTGAAACGGGCCTGAATAGATGGAATGGATATCATATAGCTAAGCCGAACTAGTTAAAATTGAGACACTGATTGATAGATAAATAACCTATAGGCTGATAAGAGTAAATAACCATGAAAAGACTAAATAACCATCCTAAATCACACTCTGTTTTAGGAAGTATACGTCATGAGTTCGAATCCTTGCCAGTGAACCTAGTTTTGCATTTGAATGGAGAATGGTAGAGGAACCTTTTGAGGATAAAAGCAGCTGAATTCTCGCTGTCTGATTCTCTCTTTTTTTTAATCAGTATTCTGGCTGTAAGATTCTGAAGCCCCTAATGGACTTTTTTCCCCATAATTCAGAGTTATACGAGTGACAGCAAGTTAAACTCGTGAGCTTTCCGCAGCATCATACAGATCGAGAGGACTGTGCCTCTTGAACATCCTCTACCACATAACTCCAAAAGGACTTGCAAAATTTGAGAGAAATCACTACTTTACAGTTACATGCTAACAGCCATTTGTAACAGAAAGAATTAACGATAACAATTTTGCAAAATTGAAGTGGAGTACCAAACCTCTCTCGAGCAGCATATTACTTTTTGGCTTTTCCATGCAGTTGAATTTTGTTGTATAGTTCACACAAATCAGGTATCATATCCTTGTAGGGCAGCACATAAACCTGATAAAATTTCGGATCTGATGGCAACAGAACAGTATACAGATTGTAATCTTCATCGTATAATTTCTTCTCCACTAAACTTCTCATGAGTTCCAACCGAGGCAAAACCCTCTTTTTCATACTAAACATAAGCAGCGTTGGATGAGAAGCCAAGTAAGCAGGTTTCAAACCGAGTTCCCCCATGTAGAAGTTTAGCGCAGCTCGCAATCTCTCTTGTGACAGCCTCAAACAATAAGGCAAAAGCTGGACCAATTTAATTATGTCCCATTTAGACCATCCATAATCCCTGAAAACGCCAAATTTTGTGTCTACAGTCGCTTCTTTCATCGAAATAAGCACAGCAACTCCATGGATAAACATTCCCGACCCTTGAGAGATATTAAAATCTTTTTTAAGCCTGTCCACTTTATCCTCTACACTCTCAGGACTAGCCAAAAGAGTATATGGATTTTGAACTATGAATTTCTTGATTTCCTCATCTGAAAACCCAATACTTTGAAAAAACAACATATTGGTCCTCAATCTTTCACATCCTTTAACAGAGAGCAAACATGGTTTTTTCTTAACAGCTTTCATTACATTCTCATCACTACCCAAAACCTTTCTAAGATAACTGACACAAGATTTCATGTCAGAAACTTCTGTGTTTTTCAAAATAGACATACTTCCAGTAATGACTTTGACTAAGTCAGAACCAGATAAACCAAGGTCATGAAGAATGTCAAGTTTGGGTTTTAGGGTTTTGTCAACATCACATAAAAGCAACTTGGGAACAGCAGACACAATTTTACCGATATGGGTTTTGTCTAAACCACTTTGTTCGAAGAAATTTAGGACAAGCTGAGGATTTTCAGTGGGTTTTAAACGAGTTACCTTAGTGTTTGTTGTAATGGCTTCTTCTTTAGAGAATCCGAGAGAGTCCACAAGATAGTTCATCAGGAAATGGGTCGGGTCACAGGTAGTAGCAACTGCAGTTGTTGAGTATTGAAGTAGGAATTTGGAGTTGAAAATGAAATAGAGCTGCCCTGCGGCGCCATGGCCGTGCACTCGCAATAAGCGAGCTGCCATAGAAAAACAAAATGGACCCAAATGGCTTAAGGACAACGTTAACGTCACCCTTTAAGTTTTTTTTTTTTTTAATTAATTTGAAGTTTGCCTCACTAATTCGAATTCACACCAAAAAAAAAATCCACAATTAGAAAAACTCATAGGAATTTTTCTAATAATATCTTTTTTATTTTGTTACAAAAGGAGGCACGTAAAAGTATGTAAAAAATACAAATTGGTGCAAATTGGAATGATACCACACATTACATTACTAATATGTGTAGCATTTCTAACAAATAAAGGTCATAGTGGAAAATATTTGCTAATTTAAGAAGAAGTGCTTAAAAATATGGAGCTTTTTCTCCTCATAGATTTGAGCAATGTAGCTTAGACAAATTTCAAGTTTATTTTAATCTTTTCAATGTATGAGAAAAAAGTTAGAAAATAATTCCACATTTTGATAAAAATTGAACCAAATCCAACGTGAAGTTGCGGAGACCCTAATTATCTCAGCCTTGGATTTGAAAGCATTAGAAGGTTCTATTGGCATAGTATTAATTCATATTGCTCAACTTTCAAAACTATGAATTTCACTTACTAGTTAATACTCACATTTTAAACATTAGTAATTTTTCTTATATTAAATAAATTTTAGTCGTTTAAAACTGTAATTATTTCAATCAAATTTTTAGTTTCAGATTGATCAGTATCTTTTTGGGACTTTTTGCACTACGTTGAAGTTCCAGATGCAGAAAACTTCGAACTTCATCACAGTGTGCTAGAGTTTTACATATAAAGTTTCGAACTTGAGGATAATGTCATGAAACTTCAAAAAAGAGAAGAACCTGATCCTTGCCGTCTTTTTTATATTGGGGTTATTTCTCAAATACATTGTTTTTTTATACTGTGGCTATTTCTCAAATACATTGTGCAAAGCTGGTTATATTTCAACAACTGGTCCTAAAACGGGCGATTTGCAGCCATACTCTATATTGATGCCACCTTTTAACTTGTACCCTATTTTTAAAAACTATTGATTTCGTAGCCAACTAACAAAAAATTCGTAATAATATGACCATTATACCCCTTTCAAAACATATAAAGATGCATCACGCATAAATCAATTTATTGTTCTGCTCCATCACTCCATCTCTCCTCAGATCGCCTCTCGCAAACCAGATTTGAACCAGATTCTAATTCAAAATTCAAAATTACAAAATACATTGTAAGTATTCAAATTCATCTTCATAATTCAAAATAGTTTTTGAAACTTATTGATTTTATAATATATGTTTTCTGATTGATTGATTGAAGTTGTTTGACGGATGAAACATGAAATCTTCACTGATATGCTGAATTTGCATTCTAAATCTGTTTCACGTTGAATTCTAACATTCTAATCCGACAAATTCAAATATACTGAAGTTTTCCACTACATAATATGCGGAAATTTTTGGTTTATTTGCTAAACAAGCTGAGTTTTTACATATGCTGAAGTATTTGTCTTGTAGTGTAATCAAGCTGAAGTTATTTAGTTCATATGTAAAAATTTCAGAAAAACGAGCTGAAACATAGCTGCACTGGGTAAAAATAAAACATAAATTAAAATTTAATATTGCACAAAAATTTCAGCATGGGATGCTGAAGTTTTTTAGTTCATCTTTAAAAACATCAGCAAAACGAGCTGAAGTTTTCCTCCTACACTGGGTAAAAAATAAAACATAAATTAAAATTAATGCTGAAGTTTTTTAGTTAACCTTTAAAAACTTCAGCAAAACGAGCTGAAGTTTTTTAGTTCATTCTTGAAAACTTCAGCAAAACGAGCTGAAATTTTCCTCTTGCACTATGTATTTTATTAATGTTTTTTGGAAAAACTTCATACCAAAAAATGCTTAAGTTTTTCGGAATAAGTAAAACATTTTTCATATAATTTTTAGTATGCTGAAGTTTTTTTAGTTCATATGATAAAACATGCTTAATATTTTGTCCTGCAATATGTAATTTTCGGATAAGTTTTTGTTAATTCCTCTGTTATTTTCTAAGTTTAAAAAGGATTAATATTAAAAAAAACGCACAAAAATATTAATACAAAATATCATTTTTCATTAAATAAAATAAAACATAAATTAAAATTACATATTGCACAAAAACTTCAGCATAAAATGATGAAGTTTTTTAGTTCATTCTTGAAAACTTCAGCAAAGGGAGCTGAAGTTTTCCTCCTGCCCTATGTATTTTATTATGATTTTTTGGAAAAACTTCATACCAAAAAATGCTTAACTTTCAGATGAGTATTTGTTAATTCCTGCTGTGGTTATTTAGTTCATTTTCTCTGTCATTTTTCGAGTTTGAAGAGAATTAATATTAAAATACAAACACACAAAAAACTTAAAAAAAAACAAAATATTTCATTAAAAACAGATAAATTAAAATTACATATAAAGGAAATAACATAATTACCTTTAACTAAAAGGATTATCCATAAAAAAAAAGAAGCCTAATCGTCCATATCGTCATCGTCGTCGTCACTGGATGATGGACGAGCGTCTTCATCTCCAAGATTATCAAATTTTGCCAGCATCACAAGCGTATCAAGCTTGTTATTGATTTCTTGCAGCTCCCTGTCGTACTTCTCTATCACCTCATCCAGCTTCAACTCAAACACCTCAATGATGTCTTGCTTAATTTTGTCAACTATTTGCCTGATGACAGCATCCATTTTTCTCCCTTTTGTATTTTATATGCTAAAAAATATGTGTTTGAGTGAATAAACTCACAAGGTATAGCGTACTCACAAGGTATAGCGTACTTATATAGGCGACAAAAACTTTTGCATGGTATATGAAAAGGCAAAGAGGAATTTTAAACATTGTCTAATGAAAAGCGCGCATGAATGTGATAGGAATGTAATTATAAACTAAATGCCACGACCCAATTTCACTCCAGGTCGTGATGGCGCCCAACACCGTTGTCAGGCAAGCCAACGCGGAAATATTAATAAGTTCTAGTTTTACTTTTTCCAAAATAGTTAACACAAATTCTATATTTGAATTCAAAACAAGAAATAATTAGCACCGAACTGAAATAGTTATACAATCCCAAAAGAATAGTCTACTAATGTGTGTGCCAAGACCCGGTGTCACAAGTATATGGGCATCTAGTAGAATACACAAAAGAATAATCTACCTTACTGTCCGAACTAGAATAGACAGCAAAAGAAAAATACAGAAAGATTCCATCACGCTGCTGGTCGGCATAGGAAAGGAGCAGCTCACCGTGGAATCTCGAACTATGATCAAACTTGCGCACCAGACTGATAACCAGATGTACCTACCTCAGATCATGTACATAGGTACAGAAGCATAGTATGAGTACATAAACAATATGTACCCAGTAAGTATCCCGTCTAATCTCGAAGAAGTAGAGACGAGAGGTCGACTTGATACTTACTAGGGTCAATTAATATAAGAAGTTTTTTACTACGCATAAATGTCAAATATATATAACAATTTATAGCATGAAGTGATAAGTCATTCCCTAGATAATTTCATAATTAGCCATTTACATTTCAGGGCATTTAGCAAGACAAGTCATGAATATGAATTCACATAGATAACATGCGCGCATTATGCCGAGGTCGTACGGTCCGGTCCAACATAAAAAAGAAATATGCACTGCCAGAGGGTCGAATGGCGCGAACCATAGATGCATCTATCTCTACCGAGGCGGTCGGCCCAATCCACAAATATCAATCATCATCAAGAGGGCACATAAGGCACAATCATAGTCAAATAAATTCACACAAGTTATCAAATGAGTACATGCGTTCTTATACATCGTTTCCAACTCCTAACAAATCCTAGGTGATCTCATTAACATGAAAGGATATAGACATTTACAAACATAGCATGATACGGGTCCTAAACTACCCGGACAATTAATATAATAGTATCTACGCACGAACTCTCGTCACCTTGTACGTACATAGCCCCCACAATTAACACACATGATTTAATTACCTCACCTATGGGGACAATTCCCTCTTACAAGGTTAGAAAGGAGACTCACCTCGCTCCAAAGCATACTCCCAATATCAAGAACGTGCTCAAACCCTCATTTTGGAGCCGAATGATCCAAAACTAATTAAACAAGGTAGGAACTAGTCAATACAAGCTCAAGAGTTCGCATTTTAATTACTAAAGTAATTTCCCAACCTTAAACACAAGTTTCCTAAAATCCGACCCCGGGCCCACGTGCCCGGATTCCGAAATTTTTCGAAGTAAGTTGTTCTCTATAACCTAAGGATAAATAATATATGATATCTACTTCATTCCATAACAAAATTCATGGTAAAATCTAAGTTTTATCAAAACCCTAGGTTTTGTTCTAATCCCATAATTTTCCCTAATCTTTGTGTGTTAATCTACCCAAGACTCAAGTATTAAACTTAGAAATAAGTAGGATGAACTTACCTCAAGATGCTAGGTGAAAGTCCACTCCCATGAGCTCCAAAATCGCCCAATGAATGAGCGAAAGTGAGCAAGAATGGCCTAGAGCCCGTAATAAATGAAGCTCACTGCTTCAGTGATTTTCGCATCTGCGGTCCTGGGCCGAACCTGAGCCCACCGCACCTGCGGAAAGGTGTCCGCTTCTGCGGAATCTCAACTGGGCCGCTGGGCCGCATCTGCGAGATACAAGCCGCTTTTGCGACTCCGCTTCTGCGGCTTTGGGCCTGGCCTGGCTTGGCCGCATCTGCGAGAGGGAGACCGCTTCTGCGGTCCCGCACCTCCGGCTGACCAACCGCAGGTGCAGTTATGACAGATAACTGGAGCTTCAGCTCCTTCCCAAAATTTCCAACTTCACTCGAGCCTCGCCCGATTGACGCTCGGGGCCCCCGGGCCCCGCCCGAACATACCGACAAGTCTGAAATCATAAAATGGACTCGCTCGAACCCTCGGAACGCAACGCTAAATCTATGAATCACCCCTAAAACCAATTGAATCAAACTTATGAACTTCAAGTTCTTCAATTCACTACTAACACGCCGAAACGTACTTAAACTACTCGGATTGACACCAAATTTTGTGGGCAATTCTTAAATGTTATATTGGACCTGTACCGGGCTCCGGAACCAACATACGGGCCCAATACCAACATGATCAAGCATTATTCAATTTCATTAAATCCTTAGAATTTCCAGTTTAACAATTTCTAACAAAAATTCATTACTCGGGTTAGGGAACTCGGAATTCGATTCCGTGCATACGCCCAGGTCCCATATTTTCCTACGGTCCCTCCGGGACCATCAAAACACGAGTCTGGGTCCGTTTAATAAAAATATCGACCAAAGTCAAACTTAGCCTTTTAAGAAAATCTTAAGGAATCAAGTGTGCTTATTTCAACCCAAACTCTTCCAAATCCTGAACCAACCATACCCGCAGTTCGTAAATTAGTTAAAGCAAGCACGGGAAGTCTTATTTAGGGGAACGGGGTTAAAAAAAAAGCAAAACGACCAGTCGGGTCGTTACATCCTCCACCTCTTAAACAAATGTTCGTCCTCGAACGGGTTTAGATTCATACCTGAAGTGCTGAATAAGTGTGGATATCTGCTCCGCATGTCCTCCTCGGACTCCCAGGTCGCCTCCTCGACTGGTTGGCCTCTCCACTGGACCTTTACTACAGAAACCCTCTTGGACCTCAACTGGCGCTCCTGCCTATCAATAACGGCAACTGGCTCCTCCTCGTAGCTCAATCTCTCGTCCAACTGAATAGTGCTGAAATATAACACATGGGACCAGCCGGCGTGATACCTTCGAAGCATAGACACATAAAAAACTGGATGGACTCCCGATAAGCTGGGAGGTAAAGCAAGCTCATATGCCACCTCCGCAACTTGCTTCAACACCTCAAATGGGCCAATAAACCTTGGGCTTAACTTGACCTTCTACCCGAATCTCATGACACCCTTCATCGGCGAGACTTTCAAGAGAACCTTCTAGCAGACCATGAATGATAGATCACGCGCCTTCTGATCCACGTAACTGTTCTGTCTGGACTGTGCTGTGCGAAGTCTTTCCTAAATTAACTTCACCTTCTCCAAGGCATATTTCACCAAATCTGTACCATACAACTTAGCCTCTCCGGGCTCAAACCACCCGATAGGAGAACGACATCGCCAACCATATAAAGCCTCAATTGGGGCCATCTCAAGCTGGACTGATAACTATTGTTGTAAGCAAATTTGGCCAAAGGTAGGAACTGATCCCACTGTCCTCCAAAGTCAATCACATATGCCCTAAGCATGTCCTCCAGAATCTGAACTATCTGCTCCGACTGCCAGTCGGTCTGAGGATGAAGTGTTGCACTGAGCTCCACGTGGGTCCCCAACTCACTTTGAATGGATCTCTAGAAATGGGAAGTGAACTGAGGGCCTCTATTTGATATGATAGAAACAGGCACACCGTGCAACCGGACTATCTCCCGAATGTAAATCTGAGCCAACCTTTCTGAAGTGTAAGTAGTCACGATCGGAATAAAGTGTGCCGACTTGGTCAACCTTTCAACAATGACCCACACTGCATCAAACATCCACAAGGTCCGGGGCGATCCCACTACGAAGTCCATAGTGATGCGCTCCCACATCCACTCAGGAACGGGAATCTGCTGAAGTAGGCCACCTGGCCTCTGGTGCTCATACTTAACCTGCTGGAAATTCAAACACTTAACCACATACTCCACTATGTCCTTCTTCATCCGTCGCCACCAATAATGTTATCTCAGGTCACGGAACATCTTCGTAGCACCTGGGTGAATAGAATACCGCGAGCTATGTGCTTCCGCTAGAATCATTTCCCTCAATCCATCAACATTAGGTACACATAGGCAACCCTGGAGTCGTAGGACACCATCCTTGCCAATAGAGACCTCCTTGGCATTACCCTGTAGCACCGTCTCTCTGAGAACTTCCAAATGCGGATCATCGAACTGCCGGGCCTTGATCTCCTCCAATAATGAAGACCGAGAAACAACACACGCAAGGACTCGGTTGGGCTCTGAAATATCCAACCTCACAAGTCTGTTAGCCAAGGACTGAATGTCCAAGTCTAGCGGCCTCTCCTCTGCTGGAATGAATGCCAAGCTACCCATACTCTCTACTTTCCTACTTAAGGCATCTGCAACCATATTTGCCTTTCCCAGATGATATAGAATGGTGATGTCATAATCCTTCAGTAACTCAAGCCACCTACGCTGCCTCAAATTGAGATCCCTCTGCTTGAACAAATGCTTTAAGCTGTGATGATCAGTATAAACCTCAAATGATGCCCCATACAGATAATGCCTCCATATCTTAAGAGCATGAATAATCGCCGCCAACTCTTGATCGTGCACAGGATAATTCTTCTGATGGATCTTCAGCTGACGGGAGGCATATGCAATAACTCGCCCCTCCTGTATAAATACATAACCCAAGCCAACGCGTGAAGCGTCGCAATATACCATATACATCCCTGAACCGGAAGGCAACACAAGGACTGGTGTTGTAGCCAAAGCTGTCTTGAGCTTCTGAAAGCTCGCCTCATAATCATCGGACCAATGGAAAGGAGCACCCTTCTGGGTCAATCTGGTCAGAGGTGATGCAATAGATGAAAAACCTTGCACGAATCGCCGGTAGTAACCTGCTAACCCCAGGAAACTCCTGATCTCGGTCACTAAAGTAGGACGTGGCCAACTATGAACTACCTCAATCTTCTTGGGATCCACCTTAATACCCTCTCCAGACATAATATGCCCCAAGAATGCCACTAACTCCAGCCAAAACTCACACTTGGAGAACTTAGCATATAGCTTCCGCTCTCGCAAGGTCTGAAGCACTACTCTCAAATGTTGCTCGTGCTCCCCCAGGCTACGTGAGTATATCAAGATGTCGTCAATGAAGACGATAACAAAGGAATCAATATAAGGTCTGAACACCCTATTCATCAAGTCTATAAACGCCGCTGGGGCATTGGTCAAGCCAAAGGACATCACCAGAAACTCGTAATGAACATATCAAGTACGGAAAGCAGTCTTCGGAACATCTGAGTCCCGAATCCTCAACTGATGGTACCCTGATCTCAAGTCAATCTTAGAGAACACCCTAAAACCCTGCAACTGGTCGAAATAATCATCAATGCGCGGCAACGGGTACTTATTCTTGATGGTAGTCTTGTTCAACTGGCGGTAGTCAATGCACATCCGCATGGTGCCATCCTTCTTCTTCACAAACAACACTGGTGTAGCCCAAGGTGACACACTGGGTCTAATAAACCCATTTGCCAGCAACTCCACAAGCTGGTCCTTCACCTCTTTCAACTCTTTCGGAGCCATACGGTACGGTGGAATAGATATAGGCCGGGTACCTGGAGCCAAATCAATAGAGAAATCAATATCGCGGTCCGGTGGCATGCCAGGAAGATTAGAAGGAAAAACATCGGCGAACTCCCGAACTACTGGAACTGAATCAATCGTCGGAGACTCTGCGGTGGTGTCCCGAACATAAGCCAGATAAGCCAAACACCCCTTCTCGACCATATGCCAAGCCTTCAGGAAAGAAGTAACCCGACTAGACGTATCAATTGTGGAATCCTTCCACTCTAACCTTGGCAACCTTGGCATCGCCAATGTAACAGTCTTGGCATGGCAATCTAGGACGGCGTGGTATGGGGATAACTAATCTATGCCTAGGATGACCTCAAAGTCGATCATATCAAGCAATAGGAGGTCCGCTCTAGTCTCAAAACCACAGAATGTGACCACACAGGACCGGTGGATCCGATCCACAACCACAGAATCGCCCATAGGAGTGGACACATGAACAAGAGTGCCCAAAGGCTCAGGAGCAATAACCAGAAAACAAGCAAACAGAGACGACACATATGAATATGTGGACCCTGGATCAAATAATACCGAAGCATCTCTGCCATAGACGGATATAATACCTGTGATAACAACATCTGAGGCCAATGCATCTGGTCTGGTCGGAAAAGCATAGAATCTGGCTGGAGCGCCAGCTGGCTGGCCTCCACCTGACTGAGCAGTAGTTGGCTGACCTCTCTCTGTTTGGCCTCTACCTCTAGGACGGCCACTACCACTCTGTCCCCCGCCTCTAGGCAACCGGTGGTGAAATCGTAGGCTGCTGACTTTGCTGTACTGTCTTGCCACGAAGCCCGGGGCAGTATCTCCTCATATGACCAAGGTCTCCGCACTAAAAATAACCTCGCGGTGCGGCGGCCTGCTGACCCTGATGGCCTGCAGACCAACTAGAAGAATCCTGGATAGCCGGTGGACGGTATGAACCCTCCGGCATAGCACTAAAATAAGAACCAGAAGAACCTTGGGGGCCTGAATACCCACCGGAGGAACCCTGAATAGCTGGCGGGCGATAAGAACTCTCTGGCATGACACTGAAATAGGGGAGCGCTGGAGTACCCCGAGTAGGTGGTAGTGCTAAATATGGGGGCCTACTGGGCTGACCCCTCCCAAACTGACCTCTACCCCTAGCCGGGGCACCTCTGAACTCTCTAGAGAATCTAGCCCTCTTGTCCTACTGCATCTTCTCCCTACCTCTCAGACGGTAGTGTGAGCACGTGATTTTTGCCCTATATGAATTACTCCCAGAAATTCAAACAAAATGATTTCTTTCATTATTTTGCAATTTTGTGGATTTTTGTGACATTTTGTGTTAATTGTTTGCATTTTTGTTTGTGCATTTTAATTAATGAAAAATATAAAATCTATACTTGACATTTGCTTTTAGGTTTTAATTTCATATTTAGGATTAATTGAGTTACTTTATAAAGAAGAAAACAACAAAAAATAGTTATTTTGCATTTATACTTGTAATTTGTCTTAGTTTGCATTTAAATTAGGAATTAGTGTAGTTGGAAATTGAGTAATATAATTTTAGAAGTCAATTTGGGTTTTTATTTGTTGATTTGGCATTTAATAAAAATCAGAAAAATATAAATAATGAATAAAAAATAAATACAAAATGAAAAAAAAGAAGAAAAGAAAGCCATTAAAAAGAAAAAGGGTTGTCTTAATGAAAGACCCGAAATTGGGCTATTTGTAATTAAGTATGCCTAGCCCAAACCAAACACACCCAGTCCAAGCCCAAATCCCTTCCCAATCCGGTCTGCCCCAATATAACCAAAACGACGACGTTTTGGCCCAGGTAAATCCAGGCCGTCCATCGCCTATCATCCAACGATCCTGATTTTGTTCCAGCGTTTTAAATAAAAATGTAATAACTCTCTACAACCCTAAAGACCAACGTTCTCCTCCTCGTACCCACTGTCCCCGTTGGCTCCGCCATACGCCGCCTGTCGGAATTCATCCCACGGCGGCGGCCGGCGTCCGATAACGCCCAATTTTACACCAAAGATCCACCTCCTCCCCCTCATACCTATACCGCCCTTAGTTTCCCTCGAATGTCACTGAAACTCTTTAAAAATACCAAACCCTAGGCGCCGCCACCACCGTACACGGCGGCGCCACCACGAAATGACCCCAACCTTACACCACACACTCTCCTTATGTCCCTCTTCTCAAATCCTTGGCTATCGTCTTCCGAATCGTCTTGTATGGCATCGAATCTCAAATCCAAGAAGCGGCAGAACTCTAGGACCTCATAGGTGGGTTTTTTTCCTTCTTTGTTCTGTGACCGTTATTTCTTCAAGATTAATCAATCTAGGTTTTGTTTTTCTTCTTGTTTGATATTCCGTCTAGAAGCAGTAATCGAATCTATTCTTGTCTGTTCTTATCTTCATGTTTGTTTGAATTTTAATTCACTGATAATGATTAGCATAATTTTGTTCTTCTAATTTTGTCATTAATTTAGTCATAGTTCTTGTTCAGTGTTCTAGGTTAAGTTTTGATTGTTCATTCTAAGTCGGTAGGATCTCTTCTCCTGTGATTAACTTTCCTTCATAGTTAATTGATGCCGATAGTCCTTTATCTTGATTTAATTTTGTTCTTTCTTTGATTTTCTGTTTGTACTTAGTTGCGATTGATTCTATTAAAATTTTCTGATTAGTTAATCTAATGTTCATTTCCTATTCTTTGATTGTTTAGTTTAGTTTAGGATAATGATGATTTAGTTTGATTGTTAATTTGTTGATAACTGATAGTAGTGTGAATTAGGGTCAAGTTTCAGTCTCGATTAGTATCAATTGGATTCAATCTTAGAGGTTTTGGACTTATTGTGATTACAGCTGAATGGTCTAGACCATTATTTAGTTAACCCTGGTTAGTAAAAGGGGTTGGGGTCAACTAGTATAGGATTAGTAATTTCAGTTGAATAAAAGGGTAAGTGGGGTAATTCAAAGATAGGGAATCTTTAATAACTGATTTGGAATTCCCTAGAACATTCTAGAGGAGATTCAAATCAGAATTTTAGTAACTTAATGGGGTAACTTGAGCAACAAGTCAGAAAATAAAGGGCTATTTGGATAAAAATAAAAATAAAAAGAGGGGGAAAATAGGTAAGGAAATCTGGAAGCTTCCCCTTGAAAATTTGCCTATAAAAGGCACTCCCCTTGCCTTCTTTCCCAAGTTTTCAAGCTCTAAAAATCCCCTCCACTTTCACAAGTCTTCATCAACTCAAATCTGAATTTTAAATTCAAAATTTCTCTAGATCTAGATCTTCAAAACCAAAAACCAAAAAAACAGCACAAAAACACAGAAATACTACTGTTTCATTGAAGTTTCTTCATAACACTTTCGAGATTCAGTTTTAAAATTGAATTACTAGTTGATCTAAGGTCGAAAATGGTTCTAGCACCTCCTGTTTTCATTGATTGAGGTCTTCTAAAGTTTCTGGTTGATTTCGAGTTGAATTTGGTTTGTTGAAGTCAATTTTGGTTTGCTTGTTGGTTGTGTGAGTTACTGGGACTCGTGTGATATTAATCCTGGGGTTCGAGATCACTTTTGAGCTGTTGTTACCTGTTGTTGCTGCAACTGATTTCCGTTTCTTCATTATTGTAATTTCCAGGTATGTTTTGGCTTTTCACTGATTTGTGAAGTATTGAATCAGCAGATGTACTTGGATCATTAGAGAAATACATGCACACTCTTATCATTTTCATGCTAGTTTGTGTTAACTAGAGGTCTAAATGACCTAGACTTTTGAATGCTGTAATAACTGGACTGTCACACTTGTAAATATTCATCTAGTAACATTCATCTATAGTATGAGTTAATTCTGATGTTTTCTTAGGATTCAATCTCGTGTTAAAGTAATTGTTAATGTTTGAAGATACTGTACTTCGTGTATTTGAGGCTGATCAATTTGGATGTTAAACTCACAAACATAGGTTCCAGCTTATTAATCCTATCGAATTTGGTGCTTCAATATAGTTGATAATCAGGCTAGGGTAATCATTGACTCCTGTACTGGTCTGCATTAATTAGTAGCCTGATCAGATCTTAATTGCTACGTGACACTGAATTTTGATTGTCAAGGTCAACGTTTCATATGCAGCAGGAAATTAAATCCTGATATTAGTCGATAGTTTAATTCATTAATGCCTTATTAAGGCCCCACTCAGTCTGGTTTTGACAAATGCTTAGGATTATTGGGCTAGAGGAAAGCACTTCAATGAGGCCCAATTGTGAGAAAATAGCCAGGATTGGACTAGGCCCACTTCTGCCCATCCAATTAACCCAATACCTGGGCATTTTGACTACCATGCCCCCTGCTGGATCCAAGCGTGGGAAGATAATCATTGAAAACTGTGGACCAAAATTGATAAAAAGAAAAACGAAAGAAGTAATACAAATTTGGGCTTTCGAGTTAGGTAGCGGGTTCAAATTAAGAGGTTTTCCCTTTTGTTTGAATCCGGACTTGAACTCGAAGCCCGAATTTCATAATGCCAATCAACTAGGTCCTTTTAGAGACAAAGTGATAGAAAACCGTAGTTTGCTTTAGGTTGGCCTTTAAATAATAAATGAGGTGAGTCCCGCCAAACAAAGATCCATAAATTGCGGGGCCCTTTTAAATGTTCCTATTAAAATACTTAGAATTCGGGACGTGCCGTTTAGCGAATTTCACGGCCTCCCGCAAAGTTGATAACACGTTAGTCACTTTAGGCGCGTTCTTTAATAATTTTACCTTCCTAAATTCGGGTGTGCATTTCATGTGACCCAAATCCAAATTCCAAAACGTCGAATAAAACGTGTCGAGGATCCGGGTGCATTTCATGTGACGTGATCCAAACACACGTTTTTAAGCGACGTTCACTTTCTTAAAATTTTTTAATTAAAAGCGGTAAGTAATTTCTAAAATTGCACAATAGGATAACATGTATTAAAATCAGATTTTTGCCAAATATAGCAGTTGAGCGACCGTGCTAGAACCACGGAACTCGGGAGTGCCTAACCCCTTCTCCCGGGTTAACAGAATTCCTTACTCGGGTTTCTGGTTCGCGACTGTAATACAGAGTCAAACCCTTTCCTCGATTCGGGATTCAAACCGGTGACTTGGGACACCATATATCTCCCAAGTGGCGACTCTGAATCTCTTAATAAACGAATCCCGTTTCGATTGTCCTTTAATTGGAAAAACTCCTTTAATTATACCCTTCCCCAGGGTGTAGTAGCGAAAAAGGAGGTGTGACAGCTCTGGTGACTCTGCTGGGGACAAGAACCCAGAATTTCGGTTGAGGGTTCAAGAATTCGAGCTCAGTTAAATTGTTATATTTGGCTTTATCTGATTTTCCTACATGCTTCATGCCTTGTGTGCTAATTGTTTTATCGCTTTGATATTTGTTGAATTGTATATAAACTGTTACGAATCCCTTCCTCCCTCTGAGTCTTCTACATCATGGAGAAGGGTGCACTTCGTGTAGCTTCTCTTCTGTTTAGAGTCTTTTCCCATTTAGAACGAGGTTTGGATAAGCTGCTAAGCCGGCGGAGCTTCTGTATCCCCGGTACGCTGCCTCCCCCTCGGCCCGAGTTGTCCGCTCGGGTAAGCCAGGTCTAGACCAATAAACCTAGGGTTTAAACCTAGAAGAACAAAACTTCATGCCGGATCCCCAGTAGGAACGTTTGTTTGCATCATGTGCATTTGACTTAGGGGACTCAACACAGGGGTTGGGTCCGTCTAGGACAGGTGACCTGAAATGAAAAGACCATCCTGACGCATCTTACGTGCTACTTGCGCATTTATTTGCTCGGCTTTGCATGTTGACCGGCTTGTATATAATAAGAGAAAATTGAGAAAAATAGCAGTGTTGGGACTAAGTGAGGATAGCCATTCGTTTTGGAAAAACCCAATGCCCAAATAGTACCGAAATGCTGCGGATTTTTGAAAAATGAAAAAACAGAAAAAGAGAAAAGTATGTGAAAAATAAAAAGAAAATTGTTGTTCAAAAATATACTTTTGATTTTGGCGAGTCGGCCCGAACTACGCTGGTTTGATTCTCACCGTATGTGAGATACGTAGGCAACCCTCACCGGGTCCAACCGCCCTTTTTCAAAAAATAGCCAAATAATGTCAGAAATAGCCAAATAAATCGGGTGCCGCCATTCTTGTTTAAAATAAGCCGAATGTCCCCAAAAGGGGGCCGGAAGGCTGTTTTTGAAAGAACAGCCACCCTGAGTCATTTTAGATGGTTTGCGGGCACAACCTTAAAATCTCCCTCCCGGAAATGCTGAAAGGCCGTATTTGCAAAACCAAGTCTTTGTTTTCTTAAACAAAAATTCTGAAAAATAGCCACATTTCCTTTTAAGTCAAAATAAGTCATTAAATAGCCAGTTTTCTTTAAATAGCCACATTTTTCCTTAAAATTCCTTGTTCGGGATGACCGCAGTTGGCATTGAAAGCTTCTCAGTCTTGCGCAGGCCCGCGGCGATGCCGAGTGATGCACCGCGGGCCCCAGGATGTGAAGCTTTGATGTACTCTTGATCTAGTTTTTAATCATCGAGTCTGTATTTTGATATTTTGAGTCTGTTTCAAGAAAACAAATAACCTAGTAACTTTTGTAATTAGAGTTTTATTAATGGAGAAATCCCAAAAAAGAGGGAAAGGCAAGAAACAAACAATGGAAAACAAGAGGGAAGAGCGATAGGGTAAAGCAAAGAAAGGCCTGACAAATAAAGAAAAAAAAAGCCGGGATGACGCAAGCAGTCGAGCAAATGCATAATAGAAACCGTTAACTGCTTAGGTGCATTCATTCCCCAAATGTGCGGTTATCTGTCTGTTAATGCTCTAACCGCTAACAAAGTTGTTGTTGATGATGAGTCCAGGCAGGTGGTTAAGTTGACTGGCATTCTGGCAACCCATTCCTACAACACCCGCTCTAAGGACAAGTCAAACATGGTCAACCGGGAGTTAGAAGCAAGCATTGTCGACCCGTCTAGGGAGGAGTAAGTAGGGGATGTTAATGCAATGAAGGAGGAGATGTATAAACTGAAGCAAGAAATGGCCGAGATGTACCAGGCATGGTCAAAGGGACATCCACCACCAGCCTATCCTGCTAACCCTGCCTACATCCCACCACTAGCTCAGCCTCAAGATCCTTCCACAGTGAACTCGTCTCCGGCTTTTCCTACTTACCAGCAGTACTACGGAACCACCTCCCAAACACCACCACCTCCACCACCCAAACAAATCCCATGCCCTCCACCGCCAGCTACTCCTGTGTTTGTGGCTCCTCCACCCGCCGCATTACACAGATCCTCTAGTGAACCTCTGTTCAAAACCCATGAAAACCACTATTACCCACCCGAACCCACCTTCAAACCCCCAGAACCATGCTCTTACGCTGCCCGTTTTGATCTCTCAGCTGAAGAAGAGAAGCCTCCCAAAAACCCTGAGCAAGAGGAGATGATACGAAAGGTTAAGAGCTTAGAGCAGTCATTCAGAAATATGCAGGGTCTCGGAGGTCAAGTGAGTGTGGCCTACAAGGATTTGTGCTTGTTTCCCGATGTCCAGTTGCCAGCAGGATTCAACTTACCCAAGTTTGACTTATATGATGGACATGGTGATCCGGTGGCCCATTTAACGGGGTTCTGCAGCAAAATGAGAGGAGCTGGGGGAAGGGACGAGTTATTGATGGCTTACTTCAGTCAAAGTCTAAGTGGTGCAGCCTTGGAATGGTACACACGACAGGATCATGCTCGATGGTACACTTGGGATGACTTGGCCCAAGCGTTTGCATGCCACTTTCAGTATAATCTCGAAATTGTCCCGGATCGTCTGTCACTGACTAAAATTGAGAAGAAGCCCGGGGAAAGCTTCAAAGAGTACGGTTTCCGGTGGAGAGAGTAGGCAGCAAGAGTCGACCCTCCAATGAAAGAGAGCGAGATGGTTGATTATTTCCTACAGGCGTTGGAGCCCACCTACTATGGTCACCTGGTGTCAGCAGTGGGAAAAACTTTCAACGAGGTAGTGAAAATGGGAAGTATGGTGGAAGAGGGGCTTAAGTCGAGCTATTCGGTGATCAAGGCAACTACCCAGGCCATCCAGAGCGGCACTGGAGGGGTATTGGGAAAGAAAAAGAAAGAAGATGTTGCAGTAGTAGAATCGAGAGCTTGGTCCAGGGGCCCATCACCATATTATCACCAACCTCGACCCTACCCCCAAACCTACCCACACATCCCACATGGCCCAACGCAACACT
The DNA here is from genome assembly GCF_001879085.1 of Nicotiana attenuata. Lineage (NCBI taxonomy): Eukaryota > Viridiplantae > Streptophyta > Magnoliopsida > Solanales > Solanaceae > Nicotiana > Nicotiana attenuata. The sequence goes on from NC_031999.1 coordinate 1,076,978, forward strand.
ACTACCCACCCCCTGTCCCCCATTTCTCTGTCCACCATGCCCAAACATACCCCCAGCCTCCTACCCATGCGCAATGGCGCGCACCCACCCCACAGAATACGTACCCAACTCAAAGCACCTACCCACCCCCGAGAGCCTACAGAAACCCCACTAGAACCGGTTTTCGACCCAACCTTGCATCTAAGAATGATAGGATGCAGAAGAAGAGGACTTTCACTCCGTTGGGTGAATCTTACACCAGCTTATACCACAGATTGAGACAGTTGGGCATGTTGAGTCCGATCGAACCTAAATTGTCAAATCCTCCCCCAAGGAATCTGGACTACTCGGCGAGTTGCGAGTATTGCTCGGGTGCTCCGGGACATGACATAGAAAAGTGCTGGCATTTGAGAACGGCCATCCAGGAGCTCATTGATACCCGCCGAATTGAAGTGCAGGCCCCAGAGACGCCTAACATCACTCAAAATCCACTGCCAACCCATCACGAGACCCATAGGATTGAGTTAGTGCAAAAGGGAGAGCATAAGAAGCCTTCACAAATCGTAATGATGATCAGGGCTAGTGAGGACAGATCGAATGAGAAACCAACTAGTGGGAGGGCATTGATCAAGGTAAAGGAAACAGTTAGCAAACCAGTCGTGGTGATAACGAATGAGCCTTTGAGCAGTGTTGTAGTAAAACAAGAACCAACAAAAGTGGTGGTGCCGGGGGCAGCTGTCAAGCCCGTTGTGATCGTAAAAGGGGCTCGCATAGAGACGGTTATCATCAAGCCAGTGACTCAGTTACCAGTAATCAGTGAAAAGGCCGTCCCATGGAATTACGGCCGAGTGACAGTGACGTATAAGGGGAAGGAGGTTAAAGAAGAAGTTTGTGAAACCCATGGGCTGACTCGTTCAGGAAGATGATTTGCCCCTGAAGAACTGAGAAAAGCTAAAACAGCCAAAGATAATCCAGTGCCAATAAAAAGGGCCGTAACTGAAGAAGAAGCAGAAGAATTCTTGAAGAAGATGAAGGCGCAAGATTATTCCATTGTAGAACAGTTGAGAAAGACCCCGGCACAGATCTCATTGCTATCATTATTGATACACTCGGATGAGCACCGCCAGGCATTGATGAAAATTTTGAATGAAGCCCATGTTCCTGATAAGATCTCTGCGAACCATCTGGAGAAAATAGCAAACAAGATTTTCGAGGTCAACAGGGTTACATTTTCTGATGATGAGCTGCCTTTGGAGGGCACTGAGCATAATAGAGCACTCTACCTCACGGTGAAATGTGAAGACTCTGTGGTCACCCGGGTGCTGATTGACAACGGGTCCAGCGCAAACATCTGCCCTCTCTCCACCCTGGA
>NC_031999.1:1079040-1143706 GCF_001879085.1 Nicotiana attenuata
TTCTGGCAAAAGAGATCCTCCGAGCGGGGTATTACTGGCTTACTATGGAGTGGGATTGCATCAGTTACGTACGCAAATGTCATCAGTGCCAAGTGCATGGAGATTTGATTCATTCTCCACCATCAGAATTACACACGATGTCCGCACCGTGGCCTTTCGTTGCATGGGGCATGGACGTCATTGGGCCAATTGAGCCAGCAGCGTCAAATGGGCACAAGTTCATTTTAGTGGCTATAGACTACTTTACCAAGTGGGTAGAGGCTAAAACGTTCAAGTCTGTAACCAAGAAAGCTGTGGTGGATTTTGTGCATTCAAACATCATCTGTCGGTTTGGATACCAAAGGTGATCATTACAGACAATGGAGCTAATCTCAATAGTCATTTGATGAAAGAGATATGTGAGCAGTTCAAGATTACCCATCGCAATTCTACCCCGTACCGCCCTAAGGCAAATGGTGCGGTTGAAGCGGCCAACAAGAATATAAAGAAAATACTTCGGAAAATGGTAGAGGGTTCTAGACAGTGGCATGAAAAACTGCCTTTTGCATTGTTGGGGTACCGCACCACTGTTCGAACTTCAGTAGGGGCGACTCCCTATTCATTGGTGTATGGCACCGAAGCAGTGATACCCGCAGAAGTGGAGATCTCGTCCCTTCGAATTATCGCGGAGGCTGAGATCGATGATGATGAATGGGTAAAAACCCGCCTGGAACAGTTGATTTTGATCGATGAGAAAAGATTGGCATCAGTGTGTCATGGCCAATCGTACCAACAAAGAATGGCAAGAGCGTACAACAAGTAAGTGCGTCCGAGGAAGTTTGAAGTGGGACAGTTAGTGCTGAGACGTATTTTGCCTCATTGGGCTGAAGCAAAAGGAAAGTTCGCCCCAAACTGGCAGGGGCCATTTGTTGTAACTAGAGTGTTGTCCAATGGGGCACTATATTTAACAGATGTGGAAGGAAAGTGTGTAGAAATGGCTATCAATTCCGATGCAGTCAAGAGATACTATGTATGATTTCTTTGTTTAATTGTATATTGTTTGTATTTGGCATATTTTGAAGAATGAAATGACGAAGGCGTTTTGTTCTGCTATCCAAACACTTTATCTTTTGTTACCCCCTTTGAGCCTCATGCATTTTCTTTCATACCCCTCTTTCGGAATCAGTAGCAAAGATCAGAAACAAAAGCATGAAAGATAAGTCAAGGGAAAAGAAAAAAAAAAGAGAGAAAAAAAAGAAAAAAAAGAAAAAAGAAGAAAAGAAAAGAAAAGAAGGGGAAAAGAAAAGCAGGAAAAGAAAAGAAAAGAAAAAGAAAAGAAGAGAAAAGAAATGAAAAGAAAAGAAAAGAAGAGAAAGAGGAAGAAAAGAAAAGAGAAATCACAACAACAAAGTAATTCCTATGACCTGAACTACGTTTGACTTGATCCTGAAAGGTACGTAGGCAGCCTCTCTCTGAGGTTCAGTCACATCAAAATAAAAGTCCAAAAGTCTCCAAGAAAGAAACTGGGGCAGAAGTTGTGGTTGTTGTGAGAAATCTGATTTCGAAAGTTGTAATTTTGAACCCATGTTGAATTGTTTTGAGCCTTAGATACCCTTCTTTCTAACCCCATCCAAAAGCCTGCATTACGGTCCAAAGAAAGACCTTCCGATCAGTCTTCAAGAAGGGCCAAGACGAGCAAGTAAAAGTGATTCATGTCATGGGCAACACTCCGGTACAGGAAGAAAAATGATGAAAATGAGAGAGTCTTATTGGTGGAAACCCTCACGGGCACCGTAAGGCGACGAGAGTTGAGAGAAATAAAAAATGAGAGAGTCTTATTGGTGAAAACCCTCACGGGCACCGTAAGGCGAAGTGAGTTGAGAGAAATAAAAAATGAGAGAGTCTTATTGGTGAAAACCCTCACGGGCACCTTAAGGCGAAGGTGAGTTTTCAAATGGGCAAGTGAGACAAGTCTATGGTTGAAAGCTATTCAAGACATTGCAAGATGAGCGAGGTTAGGGTTTGGGTGAAAAATCAGGTTATGAAAGTCCAGAGCAACAAATGTGTCAATTGAAAGTTGATTGGTTGGACAGATTGGGCCGGTTAATCCAAAATGCATGGCATGATCAATGGTACCAGCTGTTCTACTCAGATAAGTCTTCTTCTCCTTCTTCGTTACAAATCGTCCGTTTTTGGATTCTCTCTATCCTTATCCCTCAAGGTCATTGCATTTCATTCTTTCGAGGTCTGTTCTTTAAGATGTTTCAGTGTCAGTCTGTTTGAAACAAAAAGGGAGGAATGTCAAGGCTAACTACTAGTTTCCCAGTTGCAAAGCACAACAGGGCCGGAATATACCAAAGATGTCAAATGCAAAGTAAGACACAAAGGACCAACGGAAGTTTCACCGGTGGATTGATTAGACAGTTTTGTGGGTGAAGCAAAGTTTTAAATAGAGGGGTCAGAAACATAAAAACAACAATATGGGATAGAACACTTGGGTCATCAAAATCAGGGGGTTGAAAGTCGGTCAGGAAGTCGAGGCGGTTCAAGGCAAGTCCAGGGAAGCAAGTCGAAGTAGAGCTCAACAGCAAGGACATACCCAGCAAGAATGCCAACAACTAACCACCATTTTATGTTAACAAAGTCTTTCTTTGATTGAAACAGGGGCAAGAAAATTTTTCTTTGTTTGATATTTTGAAGTCAGGCGCCCACCTGGAGAACAAGGGAATACATTTCAAGTTTAGCAATTAGGCGCCCACCTGGAGAACAAGGGAATACATTTCAAGGTCAGCAATCAGGCGCCCACCTGGAGAACAAGGGAATACATTTCAAGTGTCAGCAATCTGGCGCCCACCTGGAGAACAAGGGAATACATTTCAAGTTCAGCAATCAGGCGCCCACCTGGAGAACAAGGGAATACATTTCAAGTTTTAGCAATCAGGCGCCCACTTGGAGAACAAGGGAATACATTTCAAAGTTCAACAATCAGGAGCCCACCTGGAGAACAAGGGAATACATTTCAAAGTTCAACAATCAGGAGCCCACCTGGAAAACAAGGGAATGCATTTCAAGTTCAGCAATCAGGCACCCACCTGAAGAACAAGGGAATACACTTCAAGATTCAGCAATCAGGCGCCCACCTGGAGAACAAGGGAATATATTTCAAGTTTTAGCAATCAGGCGCCCACTTGGAGAACAAGGGAATACATTTCAAGTTCAGCAATCAGGCGCCCACCTGGAGAACAAGGGAATACATTTCAAGTTTTAGCAATCAGGCGCCCACCTGGAGAACAAGGGAAGCACAATTCAAATTTTATCTTTCAAACTTTTAGTTGTATTTGATAACATGATGTGCCCAGCCACCAAACTGGGGTAGAAAATTTTCTTTGTTTGTCTATTTTGTTGAAATCAGGAGCCCGCCTGGAGAACAGAGGCATATATTTCAAGTTTTATCAGTCAGGAGCCCACCTGGAGAATAAGGGAATACATTTCAATTTCCGGTAGTCAGGAGCCCGCCTGAAGAATAGAGGCATATATTTGATATTTCAGCAGTCAAGCATCATTCGGAGAAATGGCAAAACATCTCCAATCATAGTTCAAGGCAACAACAAAGGAATTCCACTGGAAGAAATGCAAGTTAGCAAGGCATCAAGAACTACATGAATCGCAAGATCAAGACATAGATAGGACTTTTGTAATTCATAGATCATAGCTTAGGCTAGCTTCTTTTTATTTTGACACGGTGTAATAAGGGGGTCAGCAAGCAATAGCAGCAGCAACTGCAACAGCAGTGAAATCACAGCTCCTGGTAGTCCCAACTACCAAACCTTCCCGAACTATATTGACCTGATTCCTTTTTAGCCCAGGATATGTAGGCAACCTCCGAAGCAGGGTGCGATCAAATCTTTCAAACATGCTTCACACGGAGTGTTCAAACGGGCAAAAATCGCTCGTATCCGCTCACTTATCTTTGGCCGAAAACTCTTCCTGTTCCCGAGCAAAGAGGGGCAACTATGAGCACGTGATTTTGGCCCTATATGAGTTACTCCCAGAAATTCAAACAAAATGATTTCTTTCATTATTTTGCAATTTTGTGGATTTTTGTGACATTTTGTGTTAATTGTTTGCATTTTTGTTTGTGCATTTTAATTAATGAAAAATATAGAAACTATACTTGACATTTGCATTTAGGGTTTAATTTCATATTTTAGGATTAATTGAGTTACTTTATAAAGAAGAAAACAACAAAAAATAGTTATTTTGCATTTATATTTGTAATTTGTCTTAGTTTGCATTTAAATTAGGAATTAGTGTAGTTGGAAATTGAGTAATATAATTTTAGAAGTCAATTTGGGTTTTTATTTGTTGATTTGGCATTTAATAAAAATCAGAAAAAATATAAATAATGAATAAAAAATAAATACAAAATGAAAAAAAAGAAGAAAAGAAAGCCATTAAAAAGAAAAAGGGTTATCTTAATGAATGACCCGAAATTGGGCTATTTGTAATTAAGTATGCCTAGCCCAAACCAAACACACCCAGTCCAAGCCCAAATCCCTTCCCAATCCGGTCTGCCCCAATATAACCAAAACGACGACGTTTTGGCCCAGGTAAATCCAGGCCGTCCATCGCCTATCATCCAACGATCCTGATTTGTTCCAGCGTTTTAAATAAAAATGTAATAACTCTCTACAACCCTAAAGACCAACGTTCTCCTCCTCGTACCCACTGTCCCCGTTGGCTCCGCCATACGCCGCCTGCCGGAATTCGCCCCACGGCGGCGGCCGGCGTCCGATAACGCCCAATTTTACACCAAAGATCCACCTCCTCCCCCTCATACCTATACCGCCCTTAGTTTCCCTCGAATGTCACTGAAACTCTTCAAAAATACCAAACCCTAGGCGCCGCCACCACCGTGCACGGCGGCGCCACCACCAAATAACCCCAACCTTACACCACACACTCTCCTTATGTCCCTCTTCTCAAATCCTTGGCTATCGTCTTCCGAATCGTCTTGTATGGCATCGAATCTCAAATCCAAGAAGCGGCAGAACTCTAGGACCTCATAGGTGGGTTTTTTTCCTTCTTTGTTCTGTGACCGTTATTTCTTCAAGATTAATCAATCTAGGTTTTGTTTTTCTTCTTGTTTGATATTCCGTCTAGAATCAGTAGTCGAATCTGTTCTTGTCTGTTCTTATCTTCATGTTTGTTTGAATTTTAATTCACTGATAATGATTAGCATAATTTTGTTCTTCTAATTTTGTCATTAATTTAGTCATAGTTCTTGTTCAGTGTTCTAGGTTAAGTTTTGATTGTTCATTCTAAGTCGGTAGGATCTCTTCTCCTGTGATTAACTTTCCTTCATAGTTAATTGATGCCGATAGTCCTTTATCTTGATTTAATTTTGTTCTTTCTTTGATTTTCTGTTTGTACTTAGTTGCGATTGATTCTATTAAAATTTTCTGATTAGTTAATCTAATGTTCATTTCCTATTCTTTGATTGTTTAGTTTAGTTTAGGATAATGATGATTTAGTTTGATTGTTAATTTGTTGATAACTGATAGTAGTGTGAATTAGGGTCAAGTTTCAGTCTCGATTAGTATCAATTGGATTCAATCTTCGAGGTTTTGGACTTATTGTGATTATAGCTGAATGGTCTAGACCATTATTTAGTTAACCAGGGTTAGTAAAAGGGGTTAGGATCAACTAGTATAGGATTAGTAATTTCAGTTGAATAAAAGGGTAAGTGGGGTAATTCAAAGATAGGGAATCTTTAATAACTGATTTGGAATTCCCTAGAACATTCTAGAGGAGATTCAAATCAGAATTTTAGTAACTTAATGCGGCAACTTGAGCAACAAGTCAGAAAATAAAGGACTATTTGGGTAAAAATGAAAATAAAAAGAGGGGGAAAATAGGTAAGGAAATCTGGAAGCTTCCCCTTGAAAATTTTCCTATAAAAGGCACTCCCCTTGCCTTCTTTCCCAAGTTTTCAAGCTCTAAAAATCCCCTCCACTTTCACAAGTCTTCATCAACTCAAATCTGAATTTCAAATTCAAAATTTCTCTAGATCTAGATCTTCAAAACCAAAAACCAAAAAAACAGCACAAAAACTCAGAAATACTACTGTTTCATTGAAGTTTCTTCATAACACTTTCGAGATTCAGTTTTAAAATTGAATTACTAGTTGATCTAAGGTCGAAAATGGTTCTATCACCTCCTGTTTTCATTGATTGAGGTTTTCTAAAGTTTCTAGTTGATTTCGAGTTGAATTTGGTTTATTCAAGTCAATTTTGGTTTGCTTGTTGGTTGTGTGAGTTACTGGGACTCGTGTGATATTAATCATGGGGTTCGAGATCACTTTTGAGCTGTTGTTTCCTGTTGTTGCTGCAACTGATTTTCGTTTCTTCATTGTTGTAATTTCCAGGTATGTTTTGGCTTTCCACTGATTTGTGAAGAATTGAGTCAGCAGATGTACTTGGATCATTGGAGAAATACATGCACACTCTTATCATTTTCATGCTAGTTTGTGTTAACTAGAGGTCTAAATGACCTAGACTTTTGAATGCTGTAATAATTGGACTGTCACACTTGTAAATATTCATCTAGTAACATTCATCTATAGTATGAGTTAATTCTGATGTTTTCTTAGGATTCAATCTCGTGTTAAAGTAATTGTTAAAGTTTTAAGATACTGTACTTCGTGTATTTGAGGCTGATCAATTTGGATGTTAAACTCACAAACATAGGTTCCAGCTTATTAATCCTATCGAATTTGGTGCTTCAATATAGTTGATAATCAGGCTAGGGTAATCATTGACTCCTGTACTGGTCTGCATTAATTAGTAGCCTGATCAGATCTTAATTGCTACGTGACACTGAATTTTGATTGTCAAGGTCAACGTTTCATATGCAGCAGGAAATTAAATCCTGATATTAGTCGATAGTTTAATTCATTAATGCATTATTAAGGCCCCACTCGGTATGGTTTTGACAAATGCTTAGGATTATTGGGCTAGAGGAAAGCCCTTCAATGAGGCTCAATTGTGAGAAAATAGCCAGGATTGGACTAGGCCCACTTCTGCCCATCCAATTAACCCAATACCTGGGCATTTTGACTACCATGCCCCCTGCTGGATCCAAGCGTGGGAAGATAATCATTGAAAACTGTGGACCAAAATTGATAAAAAGAAAAACGAAAGAAGTAATACAAATTTGGGCTTTCGAGTTAGGTAGCGGGTTCAATTAAGAGGTTTTCCCTTTTGTTTGAATCCGGACTTGAATTCGAAGCCCGAATTTCATAATGCGAATTAATTAAGGTACTTTTAGAGACAGCACGTGATAGAAAACCGTAGTTTGCTTTAGGTTGGCCTTTAAATAATAAATGAGGTGAGTCCCATCAAACAAAGATCCATAAATTGCGGGGCCCTTTTAAATGTTCCTATTAAAATACTTAGAATTCAGGACGTTCCGTTTAGCGCATTTCACAGCCTCCCGCAAAGTTGATAACACGTTAGTCACTTTAGGCTCGTTCTTTAATAATTTTACCTTCCTAAATTCGGGTGTGCATTTCATGCGACCCAAATCCAAATCCCAAAATGTCGAATAAAATGTGTCGAGGATCCGGGTGCATTTCATGTGACGTGATCCAAACACACGGTTTTAAGCAACGTTCACTTTCTTAAATTTTTTAATTAAAAGCGGTAAGTAATTTCTAAAATTGCACAATAGGATAACATGTATTAAAATCAGATTTTTGCCAAATATAGCAGTTGAGAGACTGTGCTAGAACCACGGAACTCGGGAGTGCCTAACCCCTTCTCCCGGGTTAACAGAATTCCTTACTCGGATTTCTGGTTCACGACTGTAATACAGAGTCAAACCCTTTCCTCGATTCGGGATTCAAACCGGTGACTTGGGACACCATAAATCTCCCAAGTGGCAACTCTGAATCTCTTAATAAACGAATCCCGTTTCGATTGTCCTTTAGTTGGAAAAACTCCTTTTATTATACCCTTCCCCAGGGTGTAGTAGCGAAAAAGGAGGTGTGACAGGTAGCCCTCGATCCTCCAAGCAATCTCCACCACTAGCTGATAAGGAGTCCCTATCTCCATCTCTCGGGCCATGTTGTCCCTAATGCCAGAATGCAATCCTGCAACGAACCTCTGCACCCTCTCTGCATTAGTAGGAAGTATCATCAATGCATGGAAGGATAACTCAGAAAAACCTCACCTCATAGTCGGTCACAGACATCTGACCCTGCTCAAGCTGCTCAAACTGATTCCGTAGCTCTTCCCTCTTGGAGGGTGGGATATACCTGTCCAGAAATAACTGTGTGAACTCACTCCAAGTGATAGTTGGAGAACCTACTGGCCTGCCAAGAACATACGACTGCCACCATCTACAGGACCTGCCCTCCAACTGGAAAGTAGTAAAGTCAACCCCATCGACTCCAATATCCTCATGTTGTGTAGCCTGTCCCTGCACCTATCAATGAAGTCCTGGGCATCCTCATTGCGCTCACCCCCGAAGACAGGAGGGTGATGTCTAGTCCATCTATCTAGCAACTTCTGCAGGTCACCATCCACAGCTTGTCTGGGCTCGGGCACCACTGCAACATCTGGCTGAGCCCCATCCGCAGGTAGTACACCCAGAGTCTGATACACTGCAGCTGCATGAACAGGAGCCTGAGTAGTAGGGGTCTGTGCTCCCCTCCTGCCTGTGATGTAGCTGGATCCGCTGGAAATAAACCAGCCTGAGTCATGGTGTCCATGAACCGCAGCAACGGCCCATGACCTCCTGTAAACCCGGTGCTATCATGAAGTGTGCCGGGGTAGGCTCAACTGCGGGCACCTCACCCTGCTTCTCAATGATAGGATCTCCCGCAGGATCCGCTGGTGGTGCTACTGGAACAGCTCTGGGATGCCCTCGTCCCCTACCTCAGGCCGGTCCCCTCCCCCGGCCTCTACCTCAGCCTCTAGCAATGGGGGGAGCAGCTCCTCCCGGGTCTGGAACGTCGGTCGTGCGTGTCCTCACCATCTGTGAGAGAATAGAAGAGGGAAATTTAGTACACTAACCACTGCACGATAGGAATGAAGAAAGAGTAATTTCCTAACACCCTATAGCCTCTCGAAGATAAATACAGACGTCTCCGTACCGATCCGCAAGACTCTACTAGGTTTGCCCATGACTTGTGAGACCTACATGAACCTAGTGCTCTGATACCATGTTGTCACGACCCAATTTTACTCCAAGTCGTGATGGCGCCCAAAGCCGTTGTCAGGCAAGCCAACACGTAAATATTAATAAGTTCTAGTTTTACTTTTTCAAAAATAGTTAAGACAAATTCTATATTTGAATTCAAAACAAGAAATAATTAGCACCGAACCTAAATAGTTATACAATCCCAAAAGAATAGTCTACTAATGTGTGTGCCAAGACCCGGTGTCACAAGTATATGGGCATCTAGTAGAATACACAAAAGAATAATCTAACCTACTGTCTGAACAAGAATAGACAGCAAAAGAAAAATACAGAAAGAATCCATCATGCTGCTGGTCGGCAAAGGAAAGGAGCAGCTCACCGTGGAATCTCGGACTACGATCAAACGTGTGCACCAGACTGATAACCAGATGTACCTGCCTCAGATCCTGTACAATTAAGTACAGAAGCGTAGTATGAGTATATAAACAAACATAGCATAGACATTTAACATGAAAGGATATAGACATTTACAAACATAGCATGAAACGGGTCCTAAACTACCCGGACAATTAACATAATAGTAGCTATGCACGGACTCTCGTCACCTCGTGCGTACATAGCCCCCACAATTAGCACACATGATTTAATTAACTCACCTATGGGGACAACTCCCTCATACAAGGTTAGAAAGGAGACTCACCTTGCTTCAAAGCGTACTTCCAATATCAAGAACGTGCTCAAACCCTCAATTTGGAGCCGAACGATCCAAAACTAATTAAACGAGGTAGGAACTAGTCAATACAAGCTCAAGAGTTCGCATTTTAATTACCAAAGTAATATTCCAACCTTAAACACAAGTTTCCTAAAATCCGACCCCGGGCCCACATGCCCGGATTCCGAAATTTTTCGAAGTAATTTGTTCTCTATAACCTAAGGATCAATAATATATGATTTCTACTTCATTCCATAACAAAATTCGTGGTAAAATCTAAGTTTTATCAAAACCCTAGGTTTTGCTCTAATCCCATGATTTTCCCTAATCTTTGTGTGTTAATCTACCCAAGAATCAAGTATTAAACTTAGAAATAAGTAGGATGAACTTACCTCAAGACGCTAGGTGAAAGTCCTCTCCCAAGAGCTCCAAAATCGCCCAATGAATGAGCGAAAGTCAGCAAGAATGGCCTAGAGCCCATAATAAATGAATCTCACTGCTTCAGTGATTTCCGCATATGCGGTCCTGGGCCGCACCTGCGCCCACCGCACCTGCGGAAAGGTGTCCGCTTCTGCGGAATCTCAACTGGGCCGCATCTGCGAGATTCAAGCCGCTTTTGCAGCTTCGCTTCTGCGGCAAAATAGCCGCTTCTGCGGCTTTGAGCCTGGCCTGGCTTGGCCGCATCTGCGAGAGGGAGACTGCTTCTGCGGTCCCGCACCTGCGGCTGACCAGCCGCAGGTGCGGTTATGACAAATAACTGGAGCTTCAGCTCCTTCCCAAAATTTCCAACTTCACTCGAGCCTCGCCGGATTGACGCTTGGGGCCCCCGGGCCCCTCCCGAACATATCGACAAGTCTGAAATCATAAAACGGACTCGCTCAAACCCTCGGAGCGCCCGATACAACGCTAAATCTAAGAATCACCCCCTAAAACCAATTGAATCAAACTTATGAACTTCAAGTTCTTCAATTCACTTCTAACGCACCGAAACGTACTTAAACTACTCGGATTGACACCAAATTTTGCGAGCAATTCTTAATGTTGTATTGGACCTGTACCGGGCTCCGAAACCAACATACGGGCCCGATACCAACATGATCAAGCATTATTCAATTTCATTAAATCCTTAGAATTTCCAATTTAACAATTTCTAACAAAAATTCATTACTCGGGCTAGGGACCTCGAAATTTGATTCCGGGCACACGCCCAGGTCCCATATTTTCCTACGGACCCTCCGAGACCGTCAAAACACGAGTCCGGGCCCGTTTACTAAAAATGTTGACCAAATTCAAACTTAGCCTTTTAAGAAAATCTTAAGGAATCAAGTGTGCTTATTTCTACCCAAACTGTTCCAAATCCCAAATCAACCATACCCACAGGTCGTAAATTAGTTAAAGCAAGCGTGGAAAGTCTTATTTAGGGGAACGGGGCTAAAAAAATGCGAAATGACCAGTCGGGTCGTTATACTAACACATACCCCCAACGCAATATAATTCTACTTTAATTGTGTTTGTTACGTTTACTCCTGTATACTATGCAATTAATGCTGAAACATGCTGAAGTTTATTTAATTCATTTGCTAAAACTTCAGCCCAATGTGCTGAAGTTATTTAGTTCATTTATAAAACTTCAGCACTTAATAAGCTGAAGTTTTTGTCCCTGGATTCATTAATCCTGTCATACAGCTTTTTCAAAAAACTTCAGCCGAATATGCTGAAGTTATTTAGTTCATTTGTAAAAACTTCAACACTGTCCAGGATTCATTAATTTTGTCATACATCTTTTTCAAAAAACTTCAGCAGAAGATGCTAAAGTGATTTAGTTCATTTGTAAAAACTTCAGGACAAACAACCTAAAAGTTTTCCTCCTGCATGTTGAAGTTAAATTTAGTTTATGCTCAAGTCTTGTCCTGCATTAGTCACTTTCTTCATGAGCTTTTTTTCGAAAACTTCACTATAAACAAGCTTAAAATGTTCTAGTACATTTGCTCAACTTCAGCTTCAATGTGCTTACATTTTTTTATGAACTTCATAATTAAATTCTTCTGTTCACTTTCCTAGTACTTGCCACTAAACATGCTTCTGCAGGATGAGTTCGATTTGCATTGTTATTACTTTTAATGGGAGGTGGACTCTTGATTTCAAATACTTGGATCGTGATACGAAACTTGTTCTACTTAATAAGAAAATATCACTCAATACTTTTCTGAAGAAAATTAGTGAAGTTACAAATATTGATTCAAGCAGATATTCACTAAAAGTATGGTTTGATATCAAACTAAATACAAGCAAATGAATGCTTGTAACTTCAGATGAAGAACTCAGTACCTGTATACATTTGCTTACAACTGATTCAGCCTACAAGAATTGCCATTTCGTTGTAAAAAAATACAACATTTAGAATGTGCAGCATTCAAACAATCTCTTGCATATTCAATAGATTCAGAACCTTTTGCTGATTATCAACATGAAGTAGGACATCCAATAATGGAAGTAGACAACGAGCAACAACCTTCTAACATTACAGCTGCTTCGGAAATATAATGCTGCAGCAATTACCCACCCCTCCAATAAATTCATACCAGTTTGTCGATGACCAAGAAGAAGAAAGACAACTAATAATGCAAATTGACAACCAACACACAATCCGACAAAGTTTTTTGTTACCTTCTGCAATGATAAGCAACAACGAAGATGAAGTAAACATGGAGCTTATACCGATAACATCAGATAGAATTGAAGAAATTCCTGAAACTTCTAGTGCTTCTCAGAAATAAAGAAAAAGAGTGAGGAGAAAGTTGAAAGAATCTCCACCATGTAAAATACTTAGGCACCATGCGTTGCCTGAGGAAGTAAGAGTCGGATCAATTTTTGAGAACAAACAAAACATGACTAAATTTTTCTGCAGCTTGGAGATAAACCAGAAAGTTGAATTCACTGCTGTTAGATCATGTTCAAAGAGATACGAGCTGAAATGCATCGTGGAGAAATGTGGTTGGAATGTACGTGCTACCAGAATAAAAAATTCCATACTATTCAGGGTGATAAAATATCATAACAACCATGAATGCTCGGTTAATGCAAGAAAATCAGATCAGAAGCATGCTACATCAAATTTTATAAGTGAAAAAATTATAGAACATGTTCGGGACAAAAAGATAGAGGTTACACCAGCCTTTGTAGAAAATGAAATGAAAAATAAATTTGGAATTAACATTGGTTATCACAGGGCATGGCGCACTATTCAAAAAGCTGTTGCTTGCACAAGGAGAACACCGGAAGAGAACTACCAGATTCTTCCTTCATACCTACACATGATGGTGCAAAAAAACCCAGGAACGTACACAAGCATAAAAAGAGATGAGTAGAATAGGTAAGCAAAACAATACTAACCATCAGCCTGAAGTTTCAAATGTTCCTATTTGAAAAACTTCACACCTTATGATTTGTTTTTTTGTGTTTCACTGTACAGATTTGCTTACATGTTCTTTGCTCCTGCAACATCAATAGCTGGTTGGTCCTACTATAGACCCGTTATTGCAGTAGATGCAATGTTTTTAAAGTCAAATATCATGGTGTTCTATTTATTGCTGTATCAAAGGATGCAAACAATTAAATTTTTCCTCTATCTTTTGGTGTAGCAGATTCAGAAAACAATGAGGCATACATTTGGTTATTCGGGGAAATGAGAAAAGCAATTCAAGTCCGTCGTGAACTGGTTTTCTTGTTAGATAGAAACCAATCGATCACAAATAGGATTAGAAAAGTTTATTCTGAAGCTCACCATGGTATCTACCTCTATCACTTTGAGAAAAATTTAAAGCAAAGACATGCAAAAGCCACGGTAATAAATCTTTTTCAAAGTGCTGCAAGGTCATACAAACGTGAAGATTTTAATCAGATAATGTCCCAACTCAAAGGTGTTGACAAGTGAACAAGCAATTACATAATGGAAGAGCCTCCAGAGAGAAGGGCTCGATCGTGGTTCCCACGGCGACGTTATGATATGCTAACAACAAACATGGTAGAATCAATGAATTCTGTTTTACTAAAAGTGAGAGAGATGCCTATTTTAAGAATTTTAGATTTCATCCAAGAAAAGTTGGGAGAGTGGTTTTACGAACGGAGAAAAAAAGCAAATGAAACTTTTCATAGAGTATCAATATGGGCAGAAGAAGAGATGACTAAGAAGATGGACTTGGCTTGCAAAATGTTTGTGAGTATATTTATTAACTTCAGCTTTTTATCTGTTGCAGTGATTTACTGCTTACATTTAAAAAACTTCATACTTTTTTTGAAGCAACAATACACGAATATAGTTTATCTTAATTTTTAATTCCTTCTTAGGTGTTCAACCTTGTTTCAATGTTGTTTAGAATAAATAGTGAATGAATTGAATTCATTGTGGACTTAAAGAAGAGAACTTGTGACTGCTTGAAATTCCAACTTGATGAATTGCCCTGTCCACATGCAGTTGCTGCTATTAATAAGAGATATTTGCAGAAATCTGATTACTGCTCAAATTGGTATTCAAAGGAAACATGGTTGAAAACATATGAAGGACATGTGAATACCGTGGGAGATAAAATTATGGGATATTCCACAAAATGTAGAATCTGAGATCACAAAGCCTCCCGATGTAGAGATTTTAAAAGGAAGAAGACAAAAGAAGAGGCATATCCCTGCGACAGAATCAGTACCATTGGAGTCTACCAAATGCAGTCGATGTAAAAAACTTGGGCATAACAGAACAACTTGCTTGTCTTCTCCAGCACCTCATCCATATTCCAAGAAACACACTGAAAAATACTCCAACCTTCAATAATCCTTGGTCTGAATTTAGACTTTCATTATTGTATGACATATTTGAAATATGATTTTTTTCATAGGAATTAAAAAATAAGCTCTTGGACTATTTTATATACTGCTAAAGTACAAATCACTCATTTTTGTTGCGCATGCTTACAGGTTTGGTTGCATTTTAAAAAAAAAACGTAAACGCAATGACTTCAGCGAGAAAAAACTTACAGGTTACAGTATGTGAAATACATATCCTTAACAAACACACACACACACACACACATGCGTACATCACACAAAAGAAATGCATGTACAAACAAAAACTTCAGCATCTCTAATGAATATGCTGANAAGAAAATAGCAATGTAACAAACAAAAAAACTTCAAGCAATACTCTAAATGAAATATAGCTAGAAGTAAACAAAAAAAATCAACAGACATAAAAAACATAAAAAAAAGGATTACAAAAAACTAAACATAAAAACCAACGATAACAAGGATAAATGCAAACAGAAAATCTAAGAAGAAAGAGGATGAGAATTAGATTGATACAGAAAGAGATGAGGACAACACACAAAAGAAATGCATGTAGAAACAAAAACTTCAGCATCTCTAGGCTGAAGTTATAGAAAATGAACTTAATAACTTCAGCATATTCTCTAATGAATATGTTGAAGTAACAAAAAAGCATATCATAAAAACATAAAAAAAGGATTACAAAAAGTAAGCATCATCACCATCATCAGAACAGTACTCCTCAATTTCTCGAAATATCTCATTATCATAAGTATCGAAGATAACTATAGGGTACTCGGACAAAAGACCACTGGGTCCAACAAGATCAATCTTCAACTTGTTGAATTCATCACGCAACTTACTTTGTTCAACTATTACTCAGTCCATAAAAGAAAGAAGAGTCTTCAGGTTGTTTCGCAGCTTGGCGTAGTCATCCCTGACGAGAAACTTAAAACTATCAAACTGCTGCACGGCCTTGTCAAACGAGGTTGAATAACCTCCACAACTACGTTCCGAGTTAAGCATGTTCTGGAATGATTCCTTGGCAAAAAACTGTGGTCTGATTCTCTCCCAATCAGCCTTTATTTGATCCCACAAATGCATAAGATTAGACATCGATACGTTATTGTACCACTCACACTTCAAACTCTCCCACTTATGCATAATTTCATCCATTGTAGGCTTCCTACTTCCGCTTGCACTAGACATTCTTTCTTTAACAAAAGCTAAAAGGCTAAGGATGAATATAAATTTAAAGAAATATGATGAAAGTCTATGAATGACTATGAAATTTTCAAGTGAAGATATTGTTAATATAGCCAAAGAGTTCACCTAATCAATTTAATATTATAAATGTAAAAGTAACTTTTCAGGTGTTTTTACTGTTTTACGTTCAGAGAAATTGAATGAAATAAGATAAGTAGGTGGTAAAACAAGTAGGTGGTAAATGCAAAAAGAAATGTAACTTTAGCCCTAATCAACCCACAGTTTTTCAATAGTAAAAAAAATAACTTCAGCCTGAAATTTTTTCACATATTCAATGCAAAAGCAAAAGATGAAGTAGGTGATAAAAGATAAAAAGTAGCTAGTAAATGCAAAAAAGATAACTATCAAGTTAAATAAATACCAAAACATGCTAAAGTTTTTGTCATGAGCTTTTTGTAAAACTTCAGCAGAAACTGCTGAAATTATTTAGTTCATTTCTAAACACTTCAGCGCATAATAAGCTGATGTTTTTTGTCGTGGATTCAATAGTTTTGTCCTAAAAGCTTTTTCAAAGAATTTCAGCAGTAGGTGCTAAAGTTATTTAGTTGATTTCTAAAAACTTCAACACTTAATAAGATGAATTTTTTTCCTGGATTCAATAGTTTTGTCGTAAAGCTTTTTCCAAAAACATCAGCAGAAGATGCTGAAGTTATTTAGTTCATTTCTAAAACTTCAGCACTTGATAAGCTGAAGTTTTTATCCTGGACTCAATAGTTTTTGTCGTAAAGCTTTTTCAAAAATTTCAGCAGAAGGTGCTAAAGTTATTTAGTGCATTTCTAAAAATTTCAGCAATTGATAAGCTGAAATTTTTGTCCTGGACTCAATAGTTTTTATCATAAAGCTTTTTCAAAAACTTCAGCATAAACTGCTGATGTTATTTAGTGCATTTCTAAAAACTTCAACACTTGATAAGCTGGAGTTTTTGTCCTACAATCGACGCTTTTGTTATGACTTTTAACCAAAACTTTGGCTTAAAAAGCAGAAGTTATTTACTTCATGCTGAAGTTTAGCGTGCTGAATTTCAACAAAAATATACTTAATATTCATTAAAAAAGACACAAACATATTTGATTCAACCCAAGTCAACAAAAAACTAATTAATGCGAATAAAACAAAAATTTAAAAGACAGACATCACAAAATTCACATAAACTAATGTATATTCACAAAATACAATTATGTAATCTCTTACATCCTTGAAAAAAAGAAAAAAATTATTTTTTGTTTACAAGTTATTCTCTATCAAAAAATTCACAGAGTGTCTTCATATTCTCCATAGTCATGTTCTAGTTGCTCTTCTGGGGTTTCATAACCGCTATCTTGTTACCACTTTCCATGAGTCCAAAGATTTGAAGCCAATTCTCTGTTGAATACCAATGCATGCCTTTGGTTATAGAACTCTAAAATTTGCTTCCAACTAAACTTTACTACTATGATTTTTTTAGGAACTCCCGTCTTCTTTCATAGGAAAAAAATAAGAAAACGTTGGCAAAGACATGCTTACTGGTCTAGGTCTCATGCTTACAGATGAGACCTATACACTAGCAAATCTCAGTGTCAAACTTAAGAGATATGCCCATGCTGAAGAGCTCCTGGCATAATAACTTTGCACCATGTGGCACATCAACCTTCACTATGTCTTCAACTGATTCACAGAAGCGGCAATACGAGCCCCTTACTTTACCACCTTGTACGGACCTCTGAATTACATTTGCCATATTTTCGCATTTCCCACATATGTGCATCTGGGAAGAGTCACTAAGTGTGAAAAGCCGTTCATGCAAATTCACTGCAGCACCATGAGCTATATGACTCCATTTCACCAAATTTTATTCCACTGATGCGTTTTGTCGGCTACAAGTTGGAGAACTTTACTACTATAATTTTTTAGGAACTCCTATCTTCTTTCATAAGAAAAAAACAAAAAAATGTTGGCAAAGACATGCTTACTGGTATGCAGCTGGGAATTTGTGGGAAGCAAAGATAATGAAGAAGAAGTCCAAAATACTTCATATGTGACGGAGAGTGGTGTCACGACCCCAAACCCCGGTCGTGATGGCGCCCAACACTTTGCTAGGCAAGCCCGACCATTTACACAACCTTAGCCAAATAACCTATATAAATAAATAAATGTTCACTACTACAATACCAATTTAGTACGGAAATTCTGATATAATCTCTAACATTCGAAAACCCCAAAATAAAATACTAAATAGCCCACCGAATCTGGTGCCACGAACATGAGCCTCTAAAACAGATCATCCACCTATTACAAATCCGACTAGGAAAATTACTAATAAAATAATAAAGATAGATGGGAGAGATCAGAGCTGCGAACGCCATGCAGCTACCTTGATACTCCCGGATAATGCTGCTCAGCTAACACGAGTCCTCACTCGCCCTGTGGTGTACCTGAATCTGCACACAAGGTGCAGGGAGTATTGTGAGTACTTCCAACTCAGAAAGTAATAAATATAAATAAAGTCTGAGGATCAGAAATCCTAAATAAACACAAAGTAAAGCTATAAATACAACAACGTGGACCAATAGCATAATACGGTAAACATTAAAACAGTTATAATAAAGTCACACCAGAAGGAGAATAAATAACAAGTAAATATGCAATGCAACACATAAACCGGTACCTCCAGTACCCCGCTGCGGCCGTGCAGCCCGCTCCATTTATTTAACGTCGACGGCGCTCACTAGGGGTGTGCAGACTCCGGGAGGGGCCCCTTACGGCCCAAGCGCAATAATAAGCCATCTCGTGGCATCAAACAGGCCCTTGGCCTCATATCAATATCATTATAATACTGCTGCGGCGTGCAGCCCGATCCCATACTCAGTCCAAAAATCACGCAATAGTATAAAAATATTCAGCCCAAACTTCATTTAAAAATATTAACTTAATTTCTAATTTAAGAAAATGGCTGAGATTTCAAACACAGTATTAAATACCAGGACTGAGTTTAATATTTATAAATATGGTAGGAAACCATTAAAATAATCCCTGAAGGATTCAAGTAGTTGGCACGAAGCCCAATTATGACAATTAATCCATTTTTATAAGGATATTACAAATCTACAATCAAATAGGTACCAATTTTATTAAGCGGGACGGACCAAGTCACAGTCCCTGGCGGTGCTCTACCCCACGCCCGTTATCCGGCGTGCAAGTCACCTCACATAGCACTACGATGTGCGAATTCGGGGTTTCAAACCCTCAACACAGCATTTACATTTATTACAAACCTCAAGCCGGCCAGAGTCCTAGCTTGCTATGCCCTTGCCTTTCGAATTCACCTCTTCGCGCGTCGAATCTGACCAAAACCACAACGAATACGTCACAATATGCAAAGGGAATACAACCCAATTGAAAAGACACGAAAACATCGAAAATCACGAAGTTGGCAAAACCCGAGCCCCGGGCCCACTTCTCAAAAAATTATAAAATTCACATCACCGGATTCCTCGTCTCTCCGCGAGTCTATACATATAAAGAACACCAAAATCGG
This sequence comes from Nicotiana attenuata, assembly GCF_001879085.1. Taxonomy (NCBI): domain Eukaryota; kingdom Viridiplantae; phylum Streptophyta; class Magnoliopsida; order Solanales; family Solanaceae; genus Nicotiana; species Nicotiana attenuata. The sequence goes on from NC_031999.1 coordinate 1,098,531, forward strand.
AGTCCAAATGACCCCTCAAATTCCCATTTTTGTTCTCTTAGGTTTCAAGCCCTAAACTACCATTTTTGACCCTAACTCCTTGAGTTTTCAGTCTAATTTCATGTGTTTGCACCATAAAATTGTGTTTTTGGGTTAGAAATTCTTACCTCAATGAAGTCCCTTGATTAACTCTCCTCCAACTCGCCCAAATTCTCCAAGTCTGAAGTGAAAATATGAAACCCTTTCAAAAATTCGCGAAGGGAAATAAAAACTATTCTGACCAGTTATTTCCGCATCTGCGGCTCGATGGCCGCATCTGCGGCTCCCGCTTTTGCGGTCAATGCACCGCTTCTGCGGACATATCCGCTTCTGCGGTTTAACATCCGCTCCTGCGCCTCCCACTTCTGCGGACAAATTAACGCATCTGCGGATCCCCATAAGATCTCAAATACCGCATCTGCGGTCCTCCTGTCGCATCTGCGACTCCGCAGATGCGGTCACCAATTCCGCACCTGCGGTCCCTGCCGCTTCTGCGTCTCTCCTCTCGCTTCTGCGGTCCCAATTCCGCAGAAGCGAAAATACCAGAAGCACCACAGGGTCTGCAATCTCTTAAGTTCAAAACTTCCCGTTAGCCATCCGAAATCACCCCGAGGCCCTCGGGACCTCAACCAAAAATACAAGCATGATCCAATACCTTATTCAAACTTGCTCCAATCATTGAAACACCTCAAGCAACACTAAAACCATCATTTCTCATTGAATTCAAGCCTAAGTTCTTCTAAAACTTCCGAAACACGCATTCGATCAGAAACCCAACCAAAACACCTTCGAATGACCTGAATTTTGCACACACATCCAAAATCACCTAACGAAGCTACTGCAACTCTCGGAATCTCATTCCGACCCCCGGATCAAAATCTCACCTACCAACCGGAATTCGCCAAAATACTAACTTCGCCAATTCAAGCCTAATTCTACACCGAACCTCCAAAATCAATTCCGATCGCACTCCTAAGTCACAAATCATCCCCCTAAGCTAACCAAATCATCGGAATTCAAATCCGAGCCCTCTAACATAAAAGTCAACATCCGATTGATTTTTTTTCCAACTTAAGCCTTCCTAAAAGAGACTAAGTGTCTCATTTCTTATCAAAACCATTCCAAACCAACTCTAACACATCAAATACTGATATGAAACTTAAGGAAGCATAACATGGGGAAAACGGGGCAGTAACTCACGTGACGACGGGTCGGATCGTCACAAGTGGCCACATCAAAAACTCGAGCTCCAGCACAATTTGCTCTTTTTACTAAAAGTTAGATTTATCAACTAGTAAAAAGAGCAAATTGTCCTAGAGCTCGAGTTTTTGATGTGGCTACTCTCCTTCACATATGAAGAATTTCGAATTTTCCTTCATTATCTTTGCTTCCCATGAACTCCCTGCTACACCGAATAAGCATTTCTTTGCCAACATTTTCTTATTTTTCTTTGAATATAAATTTAACGAATATCATAGAAGTCTATGGATGACTATGAAATTTTCAAGTGAAAAGATTGTTAATATAGCCAAAGAGTGCACCTAATCAATTTAATATCTATAAATGTAAAAGTAACTTTTCAGGTCTGTTAACTGTTTTACGTTCAGAGAAATTGAATGTAACAAGATAAGTAGGTGGTAAAAAATAACTTCAGCCTTAAAAGTTTTCACATAATCAATGTAAATGCAAAAGTAACTTTTTGGATCATTTGCTATATGGTTAGAGAAATTTAAATGAAAGATGAAGTAGGAGATAAATGACAAAAAGTAGCTACTAAATGCAAAAAAGATAAGTATCAAGTTAAAAAACTACCAAAACATGCTGAAGTTTTTGTCGGAAAGCTTTTTCAAAAACTTCACCAGAAATTGTTGAAGTTATGTAGTGCATTTTTAAGAACTTCAGCACTTGATAAGCTGAAGTTTTTGTCCTGGACTCAATAGTTTTGTTGTAAAGCTTATTCAAATACTTCAGCAGAAACAACTGAAGTTATGTAGTGTATTTCTAGAAACTTCAACACTTGATAAGCTGATGTTTTTGTCCTAGACTCAATAGTTTTGTCGTAAAGCTTTTTCAAAAACTCAGCAGAAACTGCTGAAGTTATGTAGTGCATTTCTAAAAACTTCAGCACTTGATAAGCTGAAGTTTTTGTCCTGGAGTCAATAGTTTTTGTCGTAAAGCTTTTGCAAAAACTTCAGGAGAAACTGTTGAAGTTATGTAGTGCATTTCTAAAAACTTCTGCACTTGATAAGCTGAAGTTTTTGTCCTGGACTCAATAATTTTTGTCGTAAAGCTTTTTCAAAAACTTCAGGACGCAAAATTCCTGAAGTGTAGTGACACATTTCTAAAAACTTCAGCACTTGATAAGCTGAAGTTTTTGTCCCGCACTCAATAGTTTTGTCGTACAGCTTTTTCAAAAACTTCAGCAAAAATTGCTGAAGTTATTTTAGTGCATTTCTAAAAACTTCAGCACTTGATAACCTTAAGTTTTGTCCTATAGTTGACTAAAAACTACAACTGAAGTTTTTAAGCTGAAGCTTAAAAAGTAGAAGTTATTTACTTCATGTTGAAGTTGTTTGAACAAAAATTTACTTAAAATTCATGATAAAAGACACAAACATATTTGATTGAACCCAAGTCAACTAATAAATTAATTAATGTATATTCACAAAATCCAAATTTTGTACAACCAATCCTCTAATCAAAAAAATTCACACAGAGTCTCTTCAAAATCTCCGTAATCATGTCTGAGTTGCTCTTCTAGAGTTTCATAACCGCTATCTTGTTTCCACTTTCCATGAGCTCAAAGATTAGCAGCCAACTCTCTCCTAAATGTCAATGCCTGACTTTGATCGAAATTGAAGACATCTTCTTTCTTCAACCGCATATCAATGAACTTAAGCAAATACACCACAATCAACACTACAAAAAGAACATGAAAAAGAAATTGAAGAATAGTTCACTCAAGGACTAAAAATAATAAACATAAGATGCATGGTAAAACATATGCGAAACACGTACTTGTTACCCTGCAGCGGTGTGTTCATCCACTTAATTTGAAATTTTTTCACAGGACCTTTTCCATACTTTTATTGTGTGTGCCAAAGTCCAAGCATCGGAGACAGTGTGGGATCAACCAGGCATAATTTCTGACATGTTCAAGCGCACGATCATATGTTATACTGCCCATGGAATCATACACATATATAGTTTTATCTTTAAAGTCTATAATTCCAAAAAAAGTAGTGCGCAGATCTCTGGCCTGACCTTGGCTTAAGTCGAAATGGAAAGAATACTTTTTCGGCAGATGCCCATGTGATACCACAGGAAAGGTCGAGGCCTTTTACGTAGTTGGACACCTTTTCATTCGTTGATTCTTCAATAAACCAACTAAATTCGGTAAGTTCCTCAATGCCCTCTTCTTCTTCTTCTTCTTCATGATTCTCACATTCCTGTTTTTTGGATGTCCTCTTTCTCTTTGATTTGCTCTTTTTTTATCCTCCATTCTCTTTTCATTCCTTTTTCTAATTTTTTCCTTCTGTTCATCTGAAGGATGAATACTAGCCAACTTAGTCATATATTGATCAAAAACTAAATATGTTACTGCACATCTTGATTTTGGATAACTTGGAAGGTGATAGCAATATTTTTTGCGCAAGAAATATATGCCCACTTCCATATGCTGCAAATGAACAAAAACAAATGAAAATATGTGAAATAAAAACTTTAGCATGCATAAGTATGAAGTTTAGAAAAACCACATTACAAAACTACAAACAGCATGACAAAAACTTAAGCATATTCAGTTTGAAGTGTTACAAAAATAATCTAAAAAACTTCAGCATGTTTGATTTAAAAGTTTAGAAAAAATTAGAGAATGCATGTCAAAAACTTTAGCATGGTTATGCTGAAGTTAGCAAATAAGCTAAAAAACTTCAGCAGTTTACTATGAATAAAGCTGAAGTTTGCCAAATTACAATACAAAAACTTTACTATAAAAGTAAGTTGAAGTTTTGGGAAATACAGTTGAAACCAATTCAAAAAACAAACTTAATGACTTACTTCATCCGCAATATCAGAAGTAGGATCCACAAGCTCGGTAAAGAATGATTTTATCAATTCCAGCTAATCTGAATGGATTGGAATTATATTCACTGGCATACGTCTCCAATCACTCTGTAAATGAACATAAATTGAAGTTGGGGATATCACTGGTGTCACACATAGGAGAACTGAAAATCTTCCTTCTTTTAGGATTTGAAAGAAGTTGCGATGCATCAGATGAGATTTGCAAAAGCAAGGAAAATATAAATATAAATACAACTGATACAAAAACACATTAGACAAAAAAATACCTTGTAATCGAATTGCCGAAAATAACTACTTGGTCTAAGTGTTGAGACACAGCTGGTGTTTGCATTCCAACAGATCCACTTCCTTTACCTTCAGATACGCATATATCTTCATGCAAAAAAAAGTAAATAATATTGACTAAATTTTATAAAATAATACAAACACACTTCACACCTGTCTGTGAGCCAACATGTGTGAATAGATGTATTTCTCCTTTTTCATATAGCTGAATAAGCTCACCAAATTCTTTTTGAGCTGCATTGAGTCTTTCTTAATAATCATTCAAAAACATAAAAAAGAAAATAAAATAAGTAAAATTTCAAACTGTAAAAAATATACTTGGATCATTCAAAAATATATAGAATACCTTGACGTTTGTCTTCCGCTGTGGTTTCCCCAGGCTGCATGCCTTTATCGATATCAGCAGTTCCAGCTTCATTCAATTGTGCACCAACGTCGAGGAGCATTGGAGTATTCTCTGGAAGGTTTTTCTCAACTCTATCTTCATTCAATTGAGCATCATCACAGAGTTTTTGCGTTGTCTCAATTGAAGCACAACTATTTTCAACTTCCACTGCATATACATAGAAAAAATTTATACCTGTAGTGAAAATTTCCTGTGTATCTTCACCTACAATTTCCTTGCAAATAGCTAGTGCGTCTGCAAACTGATTATCTTTCCCAATAGTGCTACAAACATCAATCGATGTCAGTTCTAAAGTACCAACAGGTGCATGATCTTCATCGCCAAACAAATTGCCTTTTGCAATATCACTGTCCAAAGCACAACTCGGTGCATGTTTTTCAGTATCAGCAACTTGATCATTTGCACCTTTCTCAGTTGATAACTCTTCATCATTTCCATCTTTACTCAGTCTATCAACACTGGAATGTTCCTCTCCAACTTGTTGTTGAACATGTTCATCGCCTTCAAGAGCCGCTTCCTCACGTGTAGCATTTTCATCTACGACTTTATGCGATGCATCAGGAGCAGCATGTTCTTTAGTAACAACAACTTGATCATCTGCACCTTGCTTGCTTCCAACGTTCTCAGTTGATAATTGTTCATCATTTCCATCTCTGCTCAGTCTATCAACACTGGAACGTTCCTCTTCAACTTGTTCTTGAACATGTTGATCGCCTTCAAAAGCCGCTTCCTCACTTGTAGCATTTTCAGCTGTGACTTTACGCGATGCATTGTGAACAACATTAATATCCAATACATGTTCTAAAGAGTCGTTCATCCTATCATATTGTCGATAGTTCCTCAAATCAAAATTGCCATCGTCCATTCCGTTTGATTTGTCGACAATCTTAAACAACTTTTCAAACTTCTCATCAAAATATTCCTAGAAAAAATTACTAACAATGATTAATCTGAATAACATTAGCAGGAAAAAAAAGACTTCTCTATAAATTAGCTTACCTTCACGTTTTCAAAAATCGCATCCACAATAGCAGATCACTCATCCCGTTTAAACTGATCGAAAACTTCCTTCACGATCGTGCTTCTTTCTTTTTCTGCATGCCTCATAGTTACCCTCTAGTATAGAGACACAGAACAAAAATTCAGATATAAAACTTCAGCTATTATAATGCTGAAGTTTATCACAAACGAGAACAAAACTTCAGCTCAAAAACATGTTGTGGTTTTACAAAAACAAAACCAAAAAACTTCAGCTCAAAACTTACAGAACATATTGTGTCGACTAATTCATTGTCAAACGACATTGTAGAACGGTTAGAACGATTCTGGGTACGAGATGATTCGCCAATAATAGGAGTTCAATTCGCTTCTTTTGATCGACTCCGACTACGTGGTGATTCGCCAATAACAGGAGTTCGATTCGCTTCTTTTATTCGACTCAGACTACATGGTGATTCACCAATTGAAGGAACCGCATTAAGTACCTTTGAACGAATCCGGCTGCATGGTAATTGTCCAATTAAAGGCATTGAACTCAATTCCTCTTCTGTAGGAATTATATCCAATACCCTAAACGTGCGATATCTCTGTTTAATACAAAAAAGTATATTATGAGAAAAAAAACTAATACGTCAACATATTAACACAAAGAAAAAAATAAAAAAAATTAACTTACAGAATGATTACTGAAGTAACACGCATAAAGTTCGTTATATTTAGGCTCTCCCACACATACATAACGTAACATCCTGGGAACCTGAGGGGTATCAAGGTACTTATCCTCTCTTAAATACCTTTCCCGAAGATCTGGGAAGCGCTCATAGAACCAAGCACATAACGGAAATGGAAATCCACCAAGTTTATACTCAATTGAATGAAATTTGTTCTGCTTGTCCAATTCATGTTTCAGTGAGTAAACGAGCTTCTCATAACACACATTATCCCAAGGATATTCAGCACAAGCCTTATCATCTTCAACAATAGCTGCATACTCCTCCAGCACAGATGATTCAGTCATTTTTCCAAAAAAAATAGACTCCACAACCAGAATTTCCATAAGCTTCATAGCATCGTCATCACTCTCGCATACGTGTTAGAAATTCACAGCATTCTTTGGAATTGCATTCCGAGTCATAAAATCTCGAATATCCTTCAAGGTCACACCCTTAGACTTACCAAAATAGCGCTTCAGAATATTGCTCTCTCGATTAATTGGTTTTTCAACATTATGTTTTGTGATCCGCAAACCGCGCATAATGTGAAAATCTTCAAGGGTGAAGAAAACATCATGGCCAAAAATCTTGAAACTAATAGAGTCTCGATCATTGGTGAATATTCGAGAAAGACACAAATAATGAACCAACTTTATGCTGCATTTGAAATTCTCCATAGCCATAATATATCTAAATGTACCATTATTAAGCTTATCCCGTTGTGCAGGTGTCAAAAAACTTGAAATTAAACTCTTCAAATCGTGGTTCCCCTTCCAGTAACCCTTACAGTTAAACCAATCTCCAAACTCATAATATCTATCCCCTGGTTTTGTAGGTTGGGGACTAAAGGACCTGGGGTATTATAGGTTGTTTAGGTGCATTAGCTGCTTGACGTGCTTTAGCTGCTTTAGGATCTTTAGGTACTTTAGGTGCCATCTGTTAAAAAAAAAAGTAAAAGATACAAAAAATAACATCAGAACATTATCAAAAAAATCAGTTAAAACTTCAGCTCTAAGAAGGGTGAAGTTCACAAGTTACAAAACAAAAACTTCAGCCCCCAGAGCTGAAGTTCACCAGTTACAAAACAAAAACCTCAGCTCCTAGAACTGAAGTTCACCAGTTACAAAATAAAAACTTCAGCTCTTAGAGCTGAAAGTTCACCAGTTACAAAATAAAAACTTCAGCTCTTAGAGCTGAAGTTCACCAGTTACAAACAAAAACTTCAGCTCCTAGAGCTGAAGTTCACCAGTTACAAAACAAAAACTTCAGCTCTTAGAGCTGAAAGTTCACCAGTTACAAAACAAAAACTTCAGCTCTTAGAGCTGAAGTTCACCAGTTACAAACAAGAACTTCACCAGTTACAAAACAAAACATTCAGCAAAAACATGCTGTAGTTTTTACAAAAAACAAACATAAATTCAACTCCAAAATAATGCTGAAGTTCATAAAAAATATAACAAAAAACACAAAACACGAAACAAAACTTCAGCTCCTAAAACTAAGGTATCATTGAAGTATTTTAAACTTCACACTTTAATAGTATCATCTATTTAACTCTCAAAATTTTTAAAAATTTCGACGTCTCCAAACACTGAAGTATTTAGAATTTTCATCAAAAACACGACAACACATTCAAAAAACCTAAAAACATAATCGTAAAAGTAAAACTAATGCACTAATAAAACTAAACCCTACGAAACTATTTTATCATAAATACATTACTATCAAAACCAAAACCAGAAATTAAATCGTAAAAATTAATACTAAAATAACCCAGAAAGTTAATGCAATGTACCTGTGATTATACGTAATGTTATTGGGGAACAAACAGTTGAAAATAAAAAAAAACGACGAAAACCGTTTGATTTCAGAGAAGAACAAATCAAAAAACGCGAATAACGGGAGAGAGATAGAGACAGTAGAGGACTAGCGTATACTTGGAGAGAAAGTAGTCTTTTAATAAAGAAGGGCAAAATAGTCTTTTTAAAAGGCTTTTAACAAAAAATACTGATACGGGTGCAAACAGAAAAATAAAGCGACTACAGGTTAAAAAGGGGCGACCAAACAGGACGCCTCGTGCAATTTTTACATATATATATATATATAAGACACAAAGATATTTTTATTTATCACCCACCTTACAAATCCGTACTATGCTTATTCCTAAAAGAGCTTTTTTCGACGCATAAAATTTTCAAATTGAAATAAAAATGTGGTATGCTAAGGATATTTTCGTCAATCACCCATCTCACGGAACCATGCTATGTTTCTTTTTGAGTACTTTTTAGTTTTCAAGAGCTGGTTGTTATATTTTTCCATAAAAGAAAGAAAATACTTTTACTCACAATATTTTTCGTATAGTTATCAAATATCTAAATATTACTATTTGAATAATTATCACATTATATTTGACTTCACTACGACGATTCTTCAAATTGAATATGTATAGATAGAAAAAGTGAAAAGTGCCAAAGATATATGTAGCCGAGATAGTAATTGGAAAATTATTCTAGAAAGACTCATGGCTATTTCTTCAAAAAAGATTGACTAAAATACAATGGCTACTTTTTAAATTTTATTTTTTGGTACTTATAATTCAAAGTCTGGAGTTGAAAGAGAAGTATCTTGCAGTGATACGAGATTTGACAGTACTTTAAACTGCGTGCCGATGATGGGCCCCATTTTCCTAAAATTCTTAATTTGTGGTGTAAATATAGAAATTTTTAACCCTCTAAAGCAAGATTATATAATTTCAACAAAAATAAGTTTCTGAATGTTTTAATTGTATACACCAGATTTATGTCTATCATTAATAGAATGAATTAATTCGCGCTTCCTCACACCCTACTTTGATGGAATTACATTGAGTTTGTTGAATTAACTCGCGCTTCCTACAAATTTCTCTTCTGATAAAAATCGCAATACAATTTATATTCTTCCACATTTTCGTTAGAGAATAGGTAATATTTAGTCTTTATGGAATAAATAAAGTATTAAATTAGAAAATTATAAGAAAAGATATATGATTTCTTGTGTTTAATAGATGCGTTCTTTTGACTCAATCAACGTGTATCTAAAATATTGGTAGGAAAAAGAAAGTAGTATTAAACTATGTCTTTAACAAGAAAAATATTATCCTGATTTTAGAGAAGTACAATTAAAAAAATATCATGAGTTAAGAAGTAAAAGAAAGAAAAAAAAAGAGGACAAAGGTTGATAGCGTAAGGGTAAACTAGCCATTTTATCATAAATTTATCTTCTTTTAAGCGTATTTTATTTTTATTTAGGAAATTAANATTTATTTTTTACACCTAACTTATGAAGAAAATACTTTCATATGATTAGTTATAATTTAAATGGATAAAAATAACTTTACAATGATCTTATTATTTTATTTACAGATATCATAGTTTCAATTTCACCGATTCCGTGTAAAAAAAGTTGTTGGGTGTGCGAACAAAGTCTCACATTGGTAGTTGAAAAGATTGGGAGTCTACATATAAGGTGTAGGGATTTCTTAATGGTGTGAGGCCTTTTGGGGAAAATCGTGCGGCTTGGCCCAAAGCGGACCATATCACACCATGTTAAGAGTATCTTTGGACCATTTTAGCCCAACAACTGGTATCAGAGCCCAGCAGAACGAGTATAGAGATGGCAGAATGATGGTGCAGGAATCTCGAAATTGACCCGTGAATCGTGGTACTGGGTCACGTGGAACTTAGTTCGAGGGGGAGATTGTTGGGTGTGCGTACAAAATCCCACATGGGTAGCTGAAAAGATTTGGTCTACATATAAGGTGTAGGGATCTCTTGATGGTGTGAGGCCTTTTGGGGAAAACCGTGCGGGTTGGCCCAAAGCGGACAATATCACACCATATTAAGAGTATTTTTGGGCCGTTTTAGCCCAACAAAAGTCGTATAACTAAAATAACACATCGCACGCGAAAGACATATGACGCATTTTCCTTGTTCTCGTTCACCTTTTTATACTTTTTTTTTTTTGGAAGGTTCATGCCAAAAGGTGACAACCTATGTCTCAACTATTATGAGTAATTCATGAATATAACGTGAGATTTGATCCATTTATGTCTTGTTGCTCCAGTTCATGCACACGTTTTCAGCCTGACAAAATTAGGTATGTGAATGCGTTTACCTTATACAAAATTTGGACATATACGTAACAGAAATTGCATATCTTAGAACGGTGGAACCATGGATCAACGGCAAAGGTTATTTTCGTAGGTTATCAGTTACGTGTTGGAACCGTAAGATCAGCCATTGATGTTTATATTAGGATAGACTGCCTACGTTACACCCTCTTGGAGGCGGCTCTTTCCCGGGCGCTACGTGAATGTAGGATACTTTGTGCAACGGATTACCTTGAGCCAAGCCCGCACAATTTTTTTCAAAAGGTCTCACACCATTAAGAGTATCCAACTCCTTATAAGTAACTTATTTTTCTTTTCTACTTTCCACGTGGGACTTTGTTCACCCACTTTTCTATTAGGACGGTTATAATATTATTTAAAAAGTAAAGTTATGTTAAAATTCAATGATTAATTTAACTCCACGGTGCTTCTACAAATTAAAAGAAATGAATTAGTTAAAGTCGTTATATTAAAGCGCCGTGTAATGGAAAGCATTGAAAATTAATCAAAGTATCCAACTTTGGTCTTTGACGACCAGTCCAACTTTGGGAACTTTTCCTTTCTGTGGGTGCTTTCTCTTTCTTAAGCATGTCAATAACGCGTGGCGTTATTAATCATTAAATAAATGAGATTCCTTTCCTTTTTAAAAAAAAAAATAGAAATGAGCTTTTACATATTTTTAAAATGTATTGCATTATTGGATAAAATCTCAGGTAAAATTAAAATGCCTAACACACTACATATCTAATCCTTGCTAGTTAGAGGGATACATGTTAATTGATCATTCTAAAAAGATTTTAATCGTTTCGTGCCATAAGTTTAGACACCTATTCTAAATTAGATTTTGCTAGTAAAATTGTTTATGATGTGAGATTCAATATTTGGTATTAGAATACTGGTAATGTTCCTTGCAAGGATGTAAGAATTTAACATTTAGTATAAGTATAATTTCGAATTAGCATCTGCTTGGTGATATTTAAAAGAAAATACAAGTGAAAATAAGAAAACAAGATGAATGCTGACGAAATAACTTAAAATAATCGATATAGAAACAGACAAGAAAAAATGACGATGAAATTGCTATGAAATACTACTCCTATAATATAGTTTATTTGTCTTGGAACTTGGGTCCTTGACCGATACTACGGTTATCCTTAAACCGCTGTACCCCCAAAATAAATGTGTAAAATTCATATTTGGAGAAAAAAATTTAAAATAGTCCCTTAAGTTTGGACTTTGGATCAGAATCATCTTGATTTTTTAACCTTAAGCACTGATAGTCCTCCAACTCTATAAAATCAGTGTAGAATTCATCCAACTCTGACTAGTCTGCTAAAAATGAATGTGTGACAGACACAAACTTATACATGAAAAAAATCTAAGTCAATATTACGAAAATACTACATACTTCTAATATATATAAAAAATAGTTTGTGGAAGTAGCTTGTTAAAAGTCAATATTTTTTTTTTTATTTTAATGCAAAATACCGTTTAATTTTATCATTATCTTTCAAAGACGTTTTAGCATATTTTTGGGAATGAAACATGCTTTGTACTTGGGGTGTCACGTTATTTCTTACCATTATATATATATTGACATTAGAATTCTACCATTTCACATAGTTAGAACGCTGATAATATATCTATCTATATTATTATAAAAGCACGAATAATTTTTGCTAAATGTTGGATGACTAAAATATCCTCGAAACTTTGATAGACTTTTATGCCCTTAAAAATTCGAGTTAGATGTGGATGTAATTATAATATTCCAAATATATTACCCAAGAATGAAATTCTTTCTAGATTAGAACTCCACATATACGGACATCAAATTCCCACTCTATCAATACCTAGAACTTTTAATACAACTATAAATTGGTAAAGCTGAAAATATTTATGAATTTGGATAAAGTTACTATACTTTTCATTACGAAAAACAATCTGCATAAAAACTAATATTAAATATTATTTTTATTCTTTAACAGATTTATAAATTTATTTGTATCATTGTGTAATTCTAAACTGTTTAGTTCCATTCTGTTATTTGATTATCACAACGCTATTAATTATGATTTGGTTTGCCTTACATATATATAAAACCTCTATTTTAAGCAACTCATATTCTAAATTTAACAATTATTTATGGTACGTGTTTATAATTTTTGACACAAGATATTCGTACAGCGCACGAGTATAGAGACTAATATATTATTATAAAAGCATGAATAAAATGTTGGATTACAAAAAGAACCTTTTAATATTAAGCATAATAACTCACAGTAAAAGGACGTAATCAGAATTCTAGATATTAGCCTTGTAATCATATTAGTTTTAGGACATAATGCTAAACGTTAGGAATCCTATTAGTATAATTATTTTCGGGCATTATATATATAATACTACAAGTTAGCATGTAAACCTAATATCTTTAGGAACATGTTAGATTTTCTATTAGTTCACAAAAGGAGACGAAAATATTTTATGTTAGTATTGATAATCACAAAATTACATAATAATTATGAAATATATAGACTATTTCGGTAAACAGAAGAAAATTAGAGTTCTAATAGATTCTACCTTTGTATTTTAGTTTCAAAATAAAGAGCGGCTACATATTATTATTTGTTCAGGAATTAATTGTATTAAGCATTAGTTACAACGCCAATTAAATTGTTTGCTTCTTATTTTTTTACACTAATTACAACTATTTGCATTAGTTTTATTAGTTTCTTCAGTTAACTGCATTTCTTAAAGCAAAAGTTTTGATTAATCTATAATCTAGCTATAAACTCTCTGAATAGATGTGATGGCGAGATTATGTAAATAGGTTTGATCTAAAATATTATTTTCGACTATGTTTGTAATCCATACATATATTGTACGGTAAAAAGTCCTCAAAAAAGTTCTATAATTGCAGCTATATGTTCATATATATTGGAAGAATTCATGAAAAGGTGCAAATCGATAGAGCATGGAAGTAGTTATACAAAAGTGAGATATATCATATATGGATGTTGTATATTGAAGTGAGAGCACATATTACTTAATTGTATTAAATAATAAATATATGTTTAAATCACATAAATCTTGTATTCATTCTTTAGATATAAATATTGAGTTCTAATAAATCTAGCGTTAAAAGTTTGCAAGTCGTATTAGCTCGATATTTTTTTTATAAAAAGTTTGCTTTAGATGTTAGGATATTATTTGGAAGGATTCTCTTGTATACTAATTTTACTATACAAAAAAATATTTCAGGAGATAGCTAGGAGTTGATACCTCGAAAATCGTAGTTTTCTTTAGTCAAAAGACAGAAAGGCATAATCCTGAAATTCATTAAATTTTAGACTCTTTAAAAAAATTAAATGATTCTTTCAAACAAGTAATTCATATCGGATAGAAATAGTGATTCACAATTTAATTTGTTGAAACTTCGACTATAAATCAAGCTCTAAGGTCGACTATAAATCAAGCTCTAAGGTGTACTGATTACTATCTCATATACTAATATTAGGACTTTGAAACAAAATTAGTAACTTATTTTACTTATAAAAGAATTTCTTATGGGAACAATAATAAAGTTTTGAGATTTTAAAAGCAAATCACTAAATCAATGTTTAAACTAAAAACTTAAATACAAATTATCAACACTGAAATAATTTTAACAATAACCAATCACTAACTTTTAATTTTCACCAAAGACAAGAAGTTCAAGTTTCCAAAATTGAAAAACTATGATGTTCTAGGTGTGTTCTTGGCGAAGAAAAATAATTGCAGCACATATAACTCAAGAAGACTATTTTCGCAATAAAGTAAACGAATGGATAATATCTATAGACTAATCCTTTAAGGGACGATGGATGCCATAAAACCATCGAATTCACAATAGTCCTATTTTATGATATATATTTATGCTACGCCGAACCGTCTGGACGAACTCACCAAAATCATTAGGTGCAAGAATCAACAAAAGCAAATTGCTATTTGAATCTTCAGTAAGCTACTATCAATTCTATATGCTTTCCTCTTTAATTTAGGTTGTGGAGTTCTGAGTTGTTAGAGATTTTTGAATTTCTTGGAAGCCAACTCTACAAGACTATATGGTTTTAATAAGTTTTTACTCTTTTTAGAGAAAAAAATATATGTTCTTCTCAGTCTATAGTTTGCAGCTATATTTGTGCATTTAGTGACAGATCTAGCTAAAGATAAGGAAGGGATTCATTCGGTTAGAAATACGGCAAAGTATTGTGAATGGTGATACCTAATATGGAAGATTATTTGTAATAAGTTATAGGTACTTTTGAAGCAAGTGTAAATTAAAAAGTGATAGGTCATTCAAATTTCATAAAATAATTAATTAACTCACGGGATTTAGCATTATAGGGCTACTTTGTAACTGCTATGTTACCTCAAAATCAAAGTGAGATTAATTTGTGAAATACGTCCATAGATGAAGGATGAACAATGTAAGAGTTACCATCCTCCGGTATGTAATAATAAATTAATGTAACAAAATGATGTACAATTGTACATTGTTTATAGGGGAAGAAGTGATGGGAAAATTACAAATGTTCCTCAGCATGAAAATGAGTAACCAAATGAGTTGAGCCATATAATCCTTCTTTACTAACTAGATACAATTGCAACTTTAATACAGAAACTTGCTCCAGGAGTATAAAAATAGTAAAGTATCTATACAATTTATACAAAGGCCATAATAGTTGTGTTCTTTATATCCTGTTAGATGAGGAAAATGGGAGTTTAAGTAATCGTACAAAGATTTTAGATTTTAGGGGTACATGATACTGCTGCCTGGAATGAAGCAGCTATAGCAAAGTATGTCTGGAACATAGCAGCCAAAACAGATAATATGTGGGTCAGATGGGTAAATCATATTTACTTAAAAGGGAGAGACTGGTGGCAGTACAAACCTCCTATAGATTGTAGCTGGTACTGGAGGAAAATTTGTACAATAAGAGATAAGTTTGTTGATGGATACACACAGAATCACTCGCTAACTACTAGTGGAGTTTATACGCTAAGTAGTGGCTATAGCTGGAAGAAAGGGGCTATGGAGGACTGGCCTTGGCGAGGGTGGGTATGGAATAAGATGAACATGCCTAAACAGAGCCTAATCTGTTGGTTAGTAGCACATAACAAACTCTTGACGAAAGATAGACTGAAACATATGAGAATTAGCAAAGACGGCTTATGTGAGATATGTGGAGCTGCAGAAGAAACAATTGCTCATTTGTTCTTTGAATGTCCACTTGCAAGGAGGTGCATGGAAGACACTCTGAGATGGTTAAACATAGACATCAGGAATATGGAGCTGCGAGGGTTAGGCAGAAGAATAACTAGACAAGTTAAAGGGAAAATATGCAGGGCAATTGTGTTGGCCATACTAGCAGCTGTAGTTTATAACATATGGAGAGCAAGGAACTTGGCACTCTGGGAACATAAGGTGATACGACCTGGGAAGCTATGCAGTCAGATAAAGCAAGATTGCAACCATAAAGCACTTGAAGCATTGAGGAGAAGACGCACAAGCAGAGAGAAAGATTGGATAGAAAAACTTTATAGAGAAAATGTATAGTTGAGGATTGTATATAAGTGATAGAAGGGACAATTAGAGAAGTCTAATTGCAGCAAAAAGGTCTCAGACAAGGTGATCCAATGTCACCCTTCCTATTTGCTATAGCCATGGAATACTTCAGTAGGCTACTGAAAGAACTGAAGGACAAGAAACAATTCAGCTTCCACCCAAAGTGCAAAAAACTAGGCATTACTCACTTGAGTTTTGCAGATGACCTGTTATTATTTGCTAAGGGGGATAAGCAGTCTGTGACAATGCTGAAACAATGCTTTGAGGTTTTCTCTGCAGCCTCAGGTCTCCAAGCTAATCTAAGTAAAAGCTCAGTTTGCTTTGGTGGGGTAACAGACACAGAACAGGAAGACATCTTGCAGCAGTTGGACTATATAAGAGGTGAATAAGAGGTGAATTACATTTCAAATACCTAGGATTCCCTCTAACTACTAGGAAAATGAAGGTAATTCAATGGCAACCCTTGATTGAAAAGATTGTAGCAAGAATTTCATCCTGGACTGCAAAGAAATTATCATATGCAGGAAGAATCCAACTTATAAAAGCTGTACTGTTTGGTATCCAATCCTATTGGTCCCAAATGTTCTTGATTCCAACCAAGGTGATCAAAACTATTGAAGCCTATTGTAGGAGTTTTATGTGGTTAGGGACAAATGAAATAACCAAACGAGCACTGATCTCCTGGGAGAGAGTATGCAGACCAAAGAGTGCTGGGGGCTTAAATATCATAAACCTGAAACAATGGAACAAAGCAGCTATTCTCAAACTACAATGGGACCTAGCTTCAAAAAATGATAGATTGTGGATCAAATGGGTGCATATGTACTATATAAAAGGGCAGCCTATATTGAGTATCAAGGAGCCAAAACAAGCTAGCTGGATGGTTCAAAAAATTCTGACTATCAAAGGGCCAAATCTTCAGAATAGAAACCAAGGGAGCAAAGGCAGTATCATCAGGCAGATATACTTACATCAACTGGGAATATTAGACAAGGTAGAGTGGAAAGCAGTCATGTTCAACAACTTAGCTAGACCCAAAGCTATATTTTCTATGTGGCTGATCATACAAGAAAGGATGCTAACGGCTGACAGACTGAGCAAATGGAACATGAACGTGGATACTACTTGTGTATTCTGTAAATGTCAACCAGAGCACCATCATCATCTGTTCTATAATTGTTCTATTGTCATGGAACTATGGTATGACATATTCAAATGGCTACAAATTCCGGTTCCAGCTACTACATGGAACCAGTTACTATGTTGGTTCATGGGGAAAGCAAAGAAGAAAACAACTGAAGGGCAACTGATGAGAATGGTTCTAGCTGAAACAGTGTATAGCATATGGGTGGAAAGAAATCATAGAGTTTTTGAGAAGATGTATAGAGATAGGCAAAGCATTGTGAGAGAAATTATCTACATTTGTAATATTAGAGCTGTAGGTAAACTCAAGGATGTCCTACAATACAAGTTTGTATAGGAAGGGGGAAAATAGAAGTCTACCATGTAAACTAGGCAAATAGGAATAAGGAGTATAGAAGGAATAAGAAGTAATGATTGATACTGGCCGAGTTAGCCATATATTCATGTAATTTGTTGTCTTGAATTAATAATATTTGAATTACCAAAAAAAAAAAAGAGAAGTCTAATTGTATTTCTGAGATGTAAGTTTTGATAAGTGATAAATAAAATCTTTTTTGTTCGACCCAAAAAAAAAAAAAAAGATTTTAGCAAAATATGTGACACATGCATATTGAACCAATATGGCTCCAAACATGTGTATTCCAATAATTCAACTTTCTACTCTAAAAAGTGGATATCCTTTTATATTTATTTGAAAATAAGTATATTTGTTTTTTCAACAACAAATACTCATACGATTCTCAATGTAGTATACTTGCGGCGACATGTTTTCTATCCGAACAACTTTATGTTGCATTTTCAAGAGGTATATCAATATTGAGAATAGAGTATTAAACATGAAACGGTAACTACAACAACAGAAGCATTTAACTAACTTAATTAATTTATTTTTGCAAGTTTAAACATTATTTAATCATTTCAAATTTAAGTATTACGTTGACTAAAGATATACGTGCAACGCACGTACATAGAAACTAGTTAATCTTCAAATAAGAATAAGAACGATCCGAATCAGGACATATTATATTCGACGATGAAGCCTTTTTGATTTGTTATGGGAATGAAATATTCTTTGCAAGTGAACAACTAATATGCTAATATTTGCGCCTCAATTAAAGCCAAAGTATTACAATTTAATATGGTTGAAACGCTAAAATTCTTTTAAGAATAAAGACAATGGAATCATGGCAATAGCGTATTAGATGGTCAAACCTTTTTTGTCGGAATAAAAACATTAGTTACACGTCGACAATACGTTAATTTTTACAATTCAATTAAGACAAATTATAAAATTCAATTTTAAAATTCTAAAAAGTGTTATTGACTCGTGTCTAGAAAAATCAATATTTCAAGACAAAGCCGCATTTAAACTTTGTCATTTTCTTCAAAGATGTCATATTGCGTTTCTTAAATTAGGATAGAAAATACAGAGAGACGAAGATTCGCCCTTTTTTTTTCTTCTAAAAATGAAATTATATGTTTTGCACGTGGGCGATTTCTGCTAACTTTTAAGTCTATTAAATTAGAACATAAGATATACAGAGAGGAAAAACGTTATCTATTTTTTTTTGTTTTTGTTTTAGGAATGCAACATACTTTGCCAATTTTCACAAACTTTTATAGGTTAATTAGAGTTAGATTAAAAGTTCTCCAAGTTTATATAATTAAAATACTATTAATCTTTCTCGAGATAAAAAAAAAAGACAAAGATGAGTTTAAAATCAAAACTCAAACTTAAGGGGCTATTTTGGGTCCTTTCTCCCCATAATATTTATTCACAAGTCCTTTTCATGTTTCCCCTTTGCTTTATATCCTTTTCAATATCTTTTTGTTCAATCCTCAATCCGCAAATTGACAATTACCTCGTAATTCAAGGACAAAGGTTGTTATTCATATTCAGATCCACTTTTGTCTTTTCCCATAATTACAACATACTTCTGTGCCCTCCCACGTGTAATAAACACCCAATCTCCTCGGTGCCCCGATACTAGACCCGAAACCAACCCGAAAAGAACCGGCTGGGAATTTTTAATTACTATAAATAGACACGAGAAGGGAACTCGTGTATGTACTCGTGCTTGGATTCGTGGAAAAAAGCAGCAAAGCAAAGGCGTGTTATGTAATGGCGAGATCGCGTTGGAAATTGCTCTCTTCTTCTTCATCAATTTCCTCTCTCTAGTAATCTCACCGTTTCCTAACCCTAAACCACAGCCTCCGCCGCCTATCGCCGCCGACGAAATAACACCAACAGGTTCAATTTCGATATTCCGTTTATCGCAGTAATAGCCGGCATTATAATATCGTTATAATGTGTGTGATTTTGTTGATTTTTTCGATATAAGGTGGAATTGATGATCGGTAATGTTACGGAGACAATTAACAATTTAGTATGCATGTTGATCTTTAGATTGTTTAATTTATTTGCTTGGAGATTAAGTTTTTCGGTTTTTGTTTTTACTGTTGTTGCAGAAAATGGCTAATACAGAGGTGACAAAGCTATTGTATATAGTGGTAGGAGAGCCAGAGAAAGACTCTTTTAGATATACGCGTTCTGTTCTGCAGAGTACTCTTCAACTTATGGGATGTAAACCTCGACATGCCTTTAAGGTACTACTAATTATTTCTTCTCGTTTTTGATGATTTATTATATGGATAACTCAATATTTGAAAAAAGTACCTAATTTTGGAAAAAAAGTGCCAGTTGTTATGATCCGATTTACTGTTGAACATGCTCATTGATAATTGTTGCTCAGTAATTGTGCATATGGTGAAAGCATAGTTGGAATGTTAACAGTTTTTTTCCCTCAATTCTGTGACTGCCAATAACTCACTGATCAGTTATGATTAGAAATTTTGACGAAGAGGTATTTCTGGTTTATCTTCAAGATTGAAGTTTGACAGTTAGATTAATGAAGTTTGACAGTTAGATTAATGAAGTATGGCAGTTAGATTATGAAGTATGACTGTTAGATTAACGACCAACAATATTAAGCCGTTGTCTTCTTAAAGTTGAATTTTTTTCCTTAGCTAGATTAGTGAAGTATGACAGATTAACAACCGACAATTTTTCTTTGTCGTCTTCATAAAGTTGAACTTTTCCCCCGAGTTAGATTAATGAAGTATGACAGTTAGATTAACGACCGACAAGACGTTTTCGTCGTCTTCGAAAAGCTTATTTCTTTTTCCCTTAAGATTGTGTTTTGGTAGAGAATTAAATTAATGCCCTTTTGTTTTAAGCTCACACGTAATGTGTTCCTGATTATATGCTTGAGGAAGTTTCATTTTAACTTTTTTCTATCTGCTTAAAAAGACAATGAGTCTCATGTAAGATTCTTCTTTTAAGGATTGGCAAGAATGAAAGTCTTAACCCTGCTGATGAGAGTATCCCTCATAAGATTCCAAAAGTCCATTATCTGCTGTTCTTTAGATGATCTTTTGCATTTGTGACTTCGAATTTCGCGTAAAGTATATAAAATTTAGGCACTTCTATTACTGAATCTTATTTTGCATGAACAGATTAGCAGGACAGTTTTTGATAAGATGAGAAGTGAATGCATGGGCGATAAGTTGGTATCAGCAGATAGAGTGCAGGCGGGACAGGATAACTTGAAAGGCCTTCATCATAAAGAGTCTAGTGCCTTTATCGATGCATTCTTGGATAAAGGGGACAATCGAAGTGAGAGTAAACCATTTGAGTTGTACAAAAGGCGCACAACAGTGGTTGTCAAGAGAGAAACGTTTTTAGATGTTGTTTGTGATGCTCTAACCGAATACAAGTATATGGGCCCCAACCAGAGGGCTGACTTAACTTTAGCTTGCAGGTAAGTTCCTGCAGTCTCTGTTAATATTACTAGGTGTATTTTGCTATGAGTACAACCCCCCCCCCCTACCCCCCCCCCCCCGGGATGGGTATGAGAATTGTAGTTTTGTAGCCCAGTTACCAATTAAATGCAAGTTCTGGGCTTCAAATCCTCCTTTTCCCCTAAAGGATATGGTGATGTCTTCAATAGTATGCAACCGTTTGAAAACGCAAAAAAGATCTTCTCTCAGATGTTGATCATTCTTTGGCCCAACTAAAAAGAATATTTGCAGAATCTCTAAGGTGTTAGATAAGCAAAGTAAAAGTTTCCTTTTTGATGGTGTATATATTTGAATGGGTGACTGATATGATATTTCTGTTTTCCGTTAGCGGGACCATGATGTATTTATTGGTTAATTTAACAAGTATGAGATGAGTCTGCCATTTCTCATCAGAGGTCACTGACAGGCTTTGCTAGTAATTTTCTCATCTCCTCAAAATGAATTGATGTCTGAATTAGTAAAAATGTCACTGAAATGCTGGTTTTTACTGTCTATGACTTAATAAGAAATGCATTAAGATCTATCTCCTTGGTAGAAATACATCCTTCATTTACAAATTGTGGGAGTAATCGTTGCCTTTGGAGGTTTCCTGAATCACTTTTTAATCACAATTCAATCAGCGTACTTGTGGATTGTGTTAATCAAGTTTATTCCTTAGTATTTTAAACTAATACGTGTTTCTCTGGCGCCAATGTCATTTGTCTTTATTTTTTCTGTTTCATGTATCTGTGGTTACTTATATTTTAGTGTCACTTGTTAAATTAGGGGAATAATGGCCCTACCCATTTGTCGTTGATTGATATAGGAAGCTGATGATGTGCACATGTGCTGATATTTATCTTCAGTGTACCTTGTTCTGTATTTTCTTCACAAATTCGTTTGGTATGTTTCAGGATCCGAGAGAGAAAAGAATCTGTAACCGTGCTATTGTGTGGGACTAGTGGCTGTGGCAAATCTACCTTGTCTGCTTTGCTGGTATAGATTCTCTCATAGCCTTAGCTGATGTACTAACCTCCTAATTTTGGCATGTCATTTACTCCCTGGGTCCCATTTATGTGGCTCAATTTGAATTGATACATTGATATTGATCTGACCTATGTATTATACGAGTGGTAATGGAAGAAAATATTTAAGTAATAGTGGACTTTTTAGTTTGATTAGGAAAATATCATATCAAAGGATCAAATTTGATTTAATTTAAATGAATTTGAATTCTTGAAATTTGTGAAAGCATGATAAAATAAGTACATATCTTTGGTGGAATGATGTTAAAACATTATAATATCTCCTGAAATGGAAGATTGTCATATATACTGGGACATGAGGTGTGTATGATTTCCTTCTCGAATTGTGTTTACAGGGAAGCAGGTTGGGCATAACAACTGTTGTGTCCACCGACTCCATTCGACATATGATGAGGAGTTTTGTAGATGAAAAGCAAAACCCTTTGCTTTGGGCCTCAACCTACCATGCTGGGGAATATTTGGATCAAGTAGCTGTTTCTGAAGCAAAAGTGAAAAAAAGGGCAAAGAAGTTAGCTGGCATTTCAACCCCTCCAATACAAAAAGGTGTAAATGGTCCAACTAATGGAAAATCTCCGCCTGTTGGGATTTCAAGTGCTGTTGATTTGATTAGTGCCAGAGAAATGGCAGTTGAAGGATTTAAGGCACAGAGTGAGATGGTAATTGATAGTCTTGATAGGCTAATCACTGCCTGGGAAGAGCGGAAAGAATCAGTTGTCGTGGAGGGTGTTCATTTGAGCCTTAATTTTGTGGTAAGAATTAATTTTAAAGAATGTGTATATCGCTTTTTATCTGGAGGGGTCTTTCCAGTGGTGATTAACTTGGTTCTAATGTTTTCTTTTACCTGCAGATGGGACTAATGAAGAAGCACCCCTCAGTCATACCTTTTATGGTTTACATTGCAAATGAAGAAAAACATTTAGAGAGGTTTGCAGTACGTGCAAAGTACATGACACTTGATCCTGCTAAAAACAAGTATGTTAAATATATTCGGAACATCCGGACAATACAAGAATATCTCTGTAACCGAGCCGACAAACATTTGGTGCCAAAGATTAACAACACCAATGTTGATAAGAGTGTAGCAGCCATTCATGCCACTGTATTCGGCTGCTTAAGGAGGCGTGAGACAGGAGAGCAATTGTATGATCCAGTCACAAATACTGTTGCACTCATTGATGAGGAATACAGGAACCAGTGTGCTGCCAATTGTGTGAGCTCTAAGGGAATGTTTCAACTGATTCAAAGACAAGGTTCTTCTAGGCACTTGATGGCTCTTCTGAATAATGATGGATCAGTAGCAAAAGCTTGGCCAGTTTACACATTGGGCAATGATGGGAAGCCTAATATGGACCATTCCATTGCGAATGGAATAGGGACCCCTATGTATGGACCACTGCGGATTGGCAAGGCTGAACCTATTAATCTGCAATTTGGCCATTTCGGGATCAGTGCTTGGCCCAGTGATGTTGGTGGTACGAGTCATGCCAGTAGTGTTGATGAATCAAGAGGTGAGCTGACAGACAATGGCAGCAGGTACTACTCGTCTTGCTGCAGCTCACCAAGGTTTTCTGAAGGACATGCAAAGGAGGTATGCTTAGAAATCATGACGAGCTCTCATAAACTAATGTAGTCTGTCTTGGCGCCTTTGGTTGATGAAATTTGGAGCTTTTGTGTGTGTGTGTGTGTGTGTGTATATATATATATATCTTTTTGTATCGTCCATTTAGTTCGAGTAGTTAGTTGATGCATTCACGTTTTTCACCCTAATTACAGCTCAAAGAGGAACAATCAGTGCATGGTAGCGATGAAGAGGTTGACGAACCACTTGAAAGAGACAGTGATGAGGATCTTAGTGATGATGGGTCCAAACAAGTTGACGATGAGGTATGTGGGAATGACATATATTTAATGTCATTAAGAAGCTGCTAGATATAGTTGGTAGCATGTTATTTCTAGATGGGAGGAGGTCTAAACCAATTAATAAGATCACACATTTTGGTTTGCACAGTGAATATGCGACTATGTTCAGATCCTCTTTCTTGCTGAACCATCATGCCTTTCAGTTTCGTTTCCAAATATTGAATTTGAAGCACCCAGTTTTTTTTATTTTCAGGTAGCTCCTGGGGATTTTATTCTCTTTTGTTTCTTGTTTAATAGTCAACTTCTTTGTTGCTATGAACACAGGAAGGCTCAGTGGATGAGGAATCTACCAAATCAGACGAGGAGTATGATGATCTTGCCATGCAAGATATTGAAGAAGATGGTTATACGACTGATGTTAATGAAGAGCTACACAATAAGTTGGAGTTGAGTAATAAGGTCGTACCTGTTTCAGGGGAGCAGCTAACTGAAGGTATTGAGACGTATAGGAAGAGCATCGATCAGTCCTTCAGAAGTAAGAGTGCTATAATTTTGGAGCCACCTCTTGGGAGCTACACTTCTTTTCTCAAAGAGAAGAATGAGAAGAGAGTCCCAACTTCTGGCAACATTAGAATAAAGAAACGCTCTAACAGTATTCCAACCCTGGGAAAGCACGGGGCGCTGATAAATGGCTCCACCCTCCCAGAAGAAATGTCTAGGTAGCACACCATAATTTTATTGTGTGGTTTTCTTTCATGCTCTTGATGTAGTTGCTTGTCACCTCCTCCGTGGCCTCTTTTCTTTCCTCTGACTTTACTAGCATGTTTATCTTTTGTTTTTAGCTTTGTGGTTAAACGTTCGAAAGAGGTATAACCTCTGTGTATAGGAAGTGCATCTGCATTAAATTATGCCAGAGAATGCCTGTTTATTGAGTATGGTCTTCTTCCAAGCTCTTGACGCAGTTGAAGCCTTGCATCCCACCTCCCTCGTGGCTTCTTTGCTTTCCTCGTTGCTAGTTTTGTTCTATTTTTTGTGAACTTACGAAAGAAGTGCATCAGATAAATTATGCGTGAGACTTACCTCTTCTAGAGCGTTGGCATCTTTTACTCTTTAGTAATCTGAAATTGACATGTCATATAGAGTTTGGGATTTCACTGTACTGGGTTGTTGTTGTATACAGAGTTTGTGAAAGAATCAGTAACCGTAATAATGCATCTTCAAATTGGAAGGTAAGCAACCATTAATTAGCGTCTCATATATGTACAGAGAGCGAGATATAACCTCTCTTTTCCATTAAGGCCTGTAGACTTCAAGTTTCCTGTACAATGCCAACCCTGAAATAGTCTAAACGATTCTTTTTTGGTTATCAAATCATAATTGTTATAAATAGTTCATATGTTTTGTTATAAATAGTTCATATGTTATTGTTAATCTTATCGTATAAAGATATTATTTACAGCATCATTGCACATAACTTAAACTCATCAATTAAGATGTCAAATATACATTGAAGTTCCAACTCAACTCTCTCACTTTACATGTCATCAACTAACTCCTTTACTGCACCAATATGTCTAACCTTGCAAATACCTTTTACCAAACTGCTATATGTATCAATATTTGGGAAAATGTTCTACATTATTTGTTTTCCAATCTATGAACTCTTAGTTAACATGCAAATTGAAGTTTCTTTTATGGCATGCCAAATGGTACTTACAACTTGGGAATTGTTGATCATGATTTCCCACCCAAAAATCACCACCTAGGCTATACTGAGCTGTGGTTTCGCGGGTTAGGCATAGACTTCTACCATATATATTAAATCTAAAAAAGATTACAAGATGGAGGGGACATAAATCTTACCTCCTTAGCTATGAAAATTTAGCACATTCATTTTTTAGAAGCATTGCCTTAAATTATGATTGATTAATCAACAAAACCAGAATTACGATATACTCCCTCCGTTTCAAATTAAATGAGGTAGTTTGACTCGGCACGGAGTTTAAGCAAAAAAAGAAAGACTTTTGAAATTTGTGGTCTGAAAAGCTTAAGGGGTAAAGTTTTGTGGGGCCATGAGTTTTGTGTGGTTATAAAAGCTTCTCATTAAGGGTAAAATGGGTAAAATGAGGAGCTTAAAGTTGAATTATTTCCAAATTTAGAAATGTATCATTTATTTTGGAACAGACTAAAAAGAAAAGTACCTCATTTAATATGAAACGGAGGGAGTATATCAGTGTATGCAATTTTCAAGCCCTTTACATTTTGGCACCAATAATTCAAGATTTGGACTTCCAATGGTTAAGCCATCTACTTCCTAAACTTCAATTCAAACGCAGAGTCCCAAGTTCATCAAATCCTAAGATTGATAAATCATACTACACACAATAACAACAACCTAGTGAAATCATACTACACGCAACAGTTCTCAAATGGAACATACTTAATCCAATACTAATCCTTTTAATTTCGCAAGGTTTCTCCCTTTCAATAGTTGCAGAATAATATCCTTTATATCAAGTGAGACGTTTAAGAGAGACAAATGGTGGAATATACAATAACCTTTATAAAAGACTGGTAAGATGGACCGGAGGTCGTATAATAAACTCTACCAAAAAAAAAGAATTCTTAATACAAGTAAATTTCTACTTCCTAATATTGATCACTATACTTGTATAAGTTAGTAGCCTCTATAATTGTAATTGACTCACTACCAATTAGCCCACGATATTTGGTGTTAGTGTGGTCATGACTCAAGAGTTACTTAAAAAGGCGTTGGCGGTGAAATAATAGGTTATAAATATGGCTAATGGCTATACTCTTCTATTCTATTCTTGAAAAATAGGGAGCATTTTAGCCCACTTTAAAATGGGAGAAATTCAAAAATAGCCAGATTTACCACTGGTCGTTGAAAAATAGCCAAGTTTCAAAAGTCATCGAAATATAGCCACTTTAAATCTGAGGGAAAACACTGTTCAAAATCCGAAAAAATACGCCCGCAAATTTTACGGGAGTTCCAGGAACGCAAATTTTACGGGAGTTCAAGCATAATTATGCTGGAACTCCCGCAAATTTTACGGGAGTTCCAGCAAGTATAATTGTCCAGTATAATATACTGGAGTTTGGAGCACTGGTGCTCCAGTCTCCCGCAAATTTTACAGGAGCGAGCAAAGTATACCGATCCAGCATAATATGCTGGAGTTCGTACACAAATGCACCAGAACTCCCGTATATTATACTGGACCGGTCCCTACTGCAGCAAAATAGTGGCTATTTTTCATTGACTTGATAAACGCTGGCTATTTTTCATTGACTAGTGTGAAAACTGGCTATACCATGATATTTTAACCTTTAAAATGGCTAAAGTTGAGGAAGTTGAAATTTATTAATGGAAGTAGTTGAGAAGTTTATTCCTGTTATAAAATCTTGAATTATGGTGGATGTCCATAACCACCAAAGGAGTAATCCTCACTACTCTTCTCCATTATCTCCATAACTTTTACTACTATAATATTTATGGAGTTATACCATGATCTCAAATGCTTAATCACATATTTCTTCACTTTTCATGCCTATATAAAGGCCTTGTAATAGATGGAAAGACCACTCAATTGAAGAAGAAATAAGAAAATCTCTTCCTTCTCTCTATCTCTATTTCTTGTTCAAGTTTTACAAAATTGCTTTTATTTCATAACACGTTATCAGCACGAGTCTCTAACCCAATTGTATACATCCGAAAAGATTGCAATCAGAAGCCATACATATCATCTCATGGTTAGATGATGTAAAGAGAAACTACATATGGTAAGTAATGAAACGTAAGAAGGTATGATTATCTATACTTGTCATTCCTCTAATATCCCGTGTGCACACAGCTTCGTACTACACGTGTATTGCATAGCACATATTGATATAACATCTTTTATATCACATGAATGGAATGAAATTTTCGAAGTTCTATATGTGAAAATCATAGTAGTAATTAATTGTTGATATGATGTATGTCATGGTAACCAAACATATGTTATATAAGTTGTCTTATGCATATTTGTGTGCTAACTATTTCCAATCTGTCCCGCTGCTTCTAACATTTTCTTTTACTTGAATGAATATTTTTCCCTTTTGGGTTTCTGCACTTGCATATAGTACAAGAAAACCTATTTTGTTTTAACATTAATAATAATAATAATAATAGTAATAATAATAATGCTTTTGGTTTCTATTTTCATTCATTAGTCGCTACATTAAGGTGTGATGGTTCATTTTATTCTGCTGGAGTAAACTACTATAATTCTTCTATTACTTAAGAGCAATACTTGTTCAGCCATTGTCACAAAGCATGTGCTTACAATCATAAGTACATATTATACGTGAATGTGTTACTTGCAATTGTTTTTCTTTCTAGTTCTGATGTGATGATATTGGCACGACCCAAATTAGAGGGCCACGACGGGCACCCGGTGCCTACTCAACCGAGCGCCACGTACCTTATCTATTTTTTCTATAAGACTCGCCACGGCCATGATAGGCCACATTTATATATATAATTAACAATATTAGAACTTAAATCACATATCTAATTCAAAAAAATTTATATAGATACATAGGGGCCGACAAGACCGTTGACATGTCATACCTAAAGCTATACACAGGACACTGTCTGCAAAACCTCTAAGAAAACATGATCATAATATATAAGTCGGGACAGGGTCCCCAACATCTTCATAAAATAAAGTAGCATATATAGAACGTGACTCGGCAATACTCCAGGAAGATGTGGAGCTCACCAACCAAAAGCTGATATCTGGAGGCAGCCTACAGTGGATAGTCCTCACCTCGCCTATCTACACCTGCGTGGCATGAAACACAGCGCCCCAAGAAAAGGGATGTCAGTACGAAGAATGTATCGAGTATGTAAGGCAGAAATGAAACGTAATAATAATAAGGTACTATCTCGGGGAGAGATAAGAGTCAACATGTAACTTCTGACTTGCCGCTGAGGGCCGCAACATGTAGAATAAAACCCATTCGTATGTATAAATAAAACTACGATATAGTAGTTCTGATTACATTATTCTCGTGGCGTTAACTGCCCAAATGATTAGTGGTAACTGCCCGACCGGCCGTCGCACGGTGGTAAATGTATGACTGCCCGACCGGCCGTAGCTCGGTGGTAAATATGTAACTGCCCAACCGCCCGTAGCTCGATGGTAAATGCATGACTGCCCGACCGGCTGTAGCTCGGTGGTAAATGAATATGCATGACTGCCCAACCGGTGGTAAATAATGATACATAACTGCCCAACCGGTGGTAACTGCCCGACCGGCCGTAGCATGGTGGTAAATGTATGAAGATGCATGTACATGTATCACTATATTATAAACATTAACGTCTTTATCAAATATCTCAATAGATAACTAGATACATACTTAGACATGCTTGAATATCACCATACGGGAATGAATGAAAGTAATTCCAACTCAAGCCCTTTCAACTTCTATGCCACCACAAAACACACTATTCTATAGGTCCTTATGTATCTACAAAATGCTCACTTCAGGTAATTCATTATTTGTGCAGATGCTAAATTCACCCTCTCCTAGGACAATTTTTTTTGGTGACATAATTGCATAGTTATTAACTCCTTTCTTAATTTTAAATTTCAAAACCGCTGCTTTTCTATTTCATGTATTAACAGGATATATACAACAGTCGTTCCACTGTGTCACACTACCACTGACTTATATACCTTCCCACCCCTACTGAGAAATAGAACTGAGTAATCCTACATCATATGGCCGAGAAACTGTGATGACCCAAAAGGTCATCACTTGTGTTGCAAGAGAATTCAGTATTCCAAGGCCTAAAAACCTCCTTTTTACCCCACCTTGATTTACGTGCGTGGTCCGGACCTATATCCGGAAAGCCTTCTATGTGAAAATATGAGAAATAGAAATTTTTAGTGTTAAAAATTTGATTATGGTTGACTTTGGTCAACATTTTGAGAAAACGGACCCGGATCCGTATTCCGACGATCCCAGGAGGTCCGCAGTAAAATATGGGACTTGGGCGTATGCCCGGAGATGAATTCCGAGGTTCCAAGCCTTAGAAATCAATTTTTGAAAGAAATTATTTTACTAAATTATCTAAGAAACAAAGAAAAGAATTAATGTTTGAAACCATTGTTATCGGGCCCGTATTTAGGTTCCGGAGTCCGGTACAAACTTGTTATGGTATTTGAAAGATAACTGTGAAATTTGGTAAAAAACGGAGTTTATTTGACGTGAGTTGGACTTCCAGTTGAAGAGTTATGAACTTTGAGAGTTCTTGATGAAAATGTTGAGTTTTGAGGTTTAATTCATGATTTTACATGTTATTTTGATGATGTGATCGCACGAGTAGGTCCATATGATGTCTGTGAGTTAGTATGCACATTTAGCTTGGAGTCCCGAGGGCTCGGATGAGTTTCGGGTAGGTTCCGGGTGTCTTAGCCTTAAAACATGGCTATTGGAGGTTCAAAGAAGTGCAAATCTCTAAACCTGCTAGTGCGGTCCGCACTGATTTTTGTGCTGTCCGCACTGGTGGCTGTGCGGCCGCACTCGATTTTGTGCGGTCCGCACAGGTTCACTGGTCCGACTTCAGAAGCCTATATCTTTTGATCTACAAGGAATTTTGAGATGATTCCAAAATAAAAGTTGTAGCCCTTCGTGTCTAGTTTTCAGAAAGGTAAAGAAATTACAATTTGGACATATGTAGAGAAAGTTATGGCCAAAATACTAAAGCATGTCACTGCAGTACACATGAAGGGCTGTGCGGCCGCAGTTGATTTTGTGCGGTCCACATAGGCCATCTGAGAGTAGTATATTTAGACGGGATTTTCAGTTATTTTTTATTTTTAGAACCCCAAAAACATAAGAGGCGATTTTTCAAACAACCTTTCTTCTCCAAAACGTTGGTAAGTGATTTCTAACTCATTTTCTTCACTCCTTAACATATTTTAACATGATTTCAACTCAAAATCAATGATTTTCATGGGGGAAATTGGGTGTTTTGGGTAGAACCTAGGTTTTTCAAAAATTGGGGATTTGGACCTCGATTTGAGGTCCGATTTCAAACAAATTATATATTTGAGTTCGTGGGGGAATGGGTAATCGGGTTTTGGTTCGAACCTCGGGTTTTGACCATGTGGGCCCGGGGGCGATTTTTGACTTTTGGGTAGAACTTTAGGAAACTCATCTTCATGCATTAGAATTGATTCATTTAGCGTTTATTGATGTAATTAAGTAACTTGTGACTAGATACGAGCGAATTGGTGATGGAATCAAGGGGTAAAGCTATAGTTGAATCGTGAATTGTGTTCCCGGCATCGAGGTAAGTGTTTGGTCTAAGCTTAGCTTGAGGGATTAGGAGTTGTGTCTATTTGCTACGTGTTAATTGTGGAGTACGACGTATAGGCACGGTGACGAGTATCTATACGTCGGTGTCAAGCATGCCCGTGACTCTTGTGTTATAAATTGTTATGACTCCGTTGTGGTTTATTGTGCCTCACATGTTATTATCATCATTGTTCCCTTGCCGGGATGTTTGTTTGATATTATTGTTCCCTTGCCGGGATATTGTTGAGATATCATTGTTCCCTTGCCGGGATGTTTGTTTGATATTATTGTTCCCTTGCCGGGATATTATTGAGATATCATTGTTCCCTTGCCGGGATGTTTGTTTGATATTATTGTTCCCTTGCCGGGATTCCTTGTGATTATTGTTGGCTTGTAAATGGGAGTGGGTGGTACGCCTACCACAAGATATAATGAAATGGGAGCGGGTGGTACGCCTACCACAAGATATAATGAAATGGGAGCGGGTGGTACGCCTACCACAAGATATAATAAAATGGGAGCGGGTGGAACGCCTACCATAAGATATAATGAAATGGGAGCGGGTGGTACGCCTACCACAAGATAAATGAAATGGGAGCGGGTGGCACGCCTGCCACAAGATACAGGAAATGGGATCGGGTTGCACGCCTGCAACAAGATGTGAAAAGAAAGTGAAATCTGCTTTTGTTTCCTTATTCTTGTTAGTGGTTGGATTTTGATCCCTTTATAAATTTTTTGATATTCTGTTTTTACCTGTTATTCCCCGAAGCATGTTTCCCCCTCCCATCTTTACTTTTTTACTTCTGTATTTCTTTTTCGCTGTATATATTTGAACTGCACAGGTTATGTGGTAGTCTGGTCCTAGCCTCGTCACTACTTCGCTGAGGTTAGGCTAGACACTTACCAGCACATGGGGTCGGTTGTGCTGATACTACACTCTGCACTCTTTTGTGCAGATGCCAGTGCTGTAGATTTCAGACAATAGATCAGGTGGCTACCTTCAGTCTAAGCGGAGATCCAAGGTAGACCTGCAGGCGTCCGCATGCCCTGACGTCTCCTCTATCTCTATTCTCTGTTTCATTTTCCTTATATTCAGAAACAGTGTACTGTTATTCCTTCAGAATTTGTATGTAGTAATCTTAGACAGTCTGTGACACTGTGACACCAGGTTTTGGGTGGTTAAGGCTTAAGTATTTGTAATAGATTCGGTTTCATACATTTTATTGTTGTCCTCCGCTTAAATCTGAATTTTCGCTGTTATCACGTTATTGCCTTATAATTGTTAAAAAGAAATAATTGGATAATGAGGTAAGTAGTTAAAGGTTTGGCTTGCCTAGCTCATATTAGTAGGCGCCATCACAACTCCCGAGGGTGGGAAATCCGGGTTGTGACAAGTTGGTATCAGAGCTCTAGGTTACATGGGTCTCACAATTCACAGACAAGCTTAGTAGAGTCTGAGGGATCGGTACGGAGACGTCTGTATTTATCCCCCAAAGGCTACAGAGTTAGGAAAATTTCACATATATCCTTTCCTGTCGTGCGGTTTGGTTTCTCAATGCTGATTGAATTTCTATTCTGTTCTCTCGAAGATGCCTAGAACGCGCGCTTTCTCATCTGCTGACCAGCAGCCCGAGCCCCCAGCAGCAGCTCCTACGAGGGGCATAGGGCGAGGCCGTGCTAGAGGCTGCGGTAGGGGCAGAGCTCAACCCCGAGCAGCAGCACCAGCAGCGGAGCCTCAGGTTGATTTTGACGATGAGGTTCCGGCCCCATCAGTTCCGGTGGGCCCAACTCAGGTCCCAGAGGGGTTTATTGCTACCCCAGTTCTTCAGGATGCTCTGGTCCGTCTAGTGGGCCTTATGGAGAGTGTCACCCGGGCAGGTTTGCTTCCTGTAGCACCAGCCGTCTCTCAGGCTGGAGGAGGAGCCCAGACTCCTGCTACTCGCACTCCAGAGCAGGTAGATCCCCAGATTCAGACTCCAGCGGTTCAGCCAGTTGGAGCAGTTCAGCCGGGTATGGTAGCTCAGACCGGTGATGGATCAGCTATGTCTGCCGATGCCTTGTGGAGATTGGATAGATTCACCAAGCTCTTCACTACTACTTTCAGCGGCACATCTTCTAAGGATCCCCAGGATTATCTAGACAGCTGCCATGAGGTTCTCAGGAACCTGGGGATAGTTGAGACCAATGGGGTCGATTTTGCTACTTTTTGCTTGTCGGGATCCGCCAAGACTTGGTGGAGAGATTATTGTTTAGCTAGACCAGCCGGATCGCCAGCCTTGACTTGGGAGCAGTTTATGCAGCTATTTCTGGAGAAGTTTCTCCCCATCACTCAGAGAGAGGCCTATCGGAGGCAGTTTGAGCGCCTCCAGCAGGGTTCTAAGACTGTTACCCAGTATGAGACCGGATTTATCGACCTAGCTCGGCATGCTGCTCTTGTCATACTTCCCACCGAGAGAGAGGGTAAGGAGGTTTATTGATGGTCTTATTCAGCCGATTCGTCTTCAGATGGCCAGGGAGACAGGGAGTGAGATTTCCTTCTAGGAGGCGGCCAATGTGGCTAGGAGAGTGGAGATGGTTCTGTCGCAGGGAGGTGGTCAGGGGTCTGCGAAGAGGCCTCGTCATTCAGACCGATTCAGTGGTACCTCGTCTGGAGGTAAAGATTTGTATGGTAGAGGCCACCCTCCTAGGCCTTTTCAATCAGCACTTCAGGTTTCTCACGGTGCTTCGGGTGGCCGTGGTTCTAAGATGTAGTATTCTGATCAGCATTCCTACGGTGCACCACCAGCTCCTATCAGTGCACCGCCGCTTCAGAGTTTCCAGGGTCGTCAGCCCCAGCAACAGAGGGCTTGTTTTACTTGTGGCGACACGAGGCACATTGCTAGGTATTGCCCTCGAGCACCGAGTAGCTCTCAGCATCAGGGTTCCCGTGCCATGGTTCAGGCACCAGTTGTTCCACAGCCCGCCCAACCAGCTAGGGGTGGGGGTAGAGGTGCTAGTGGTGGAGGTAGAGGTATTAGAGGTGGAGCTCAGGCCGCTAGAGGTGGAGGCCAGCCAGCAGCAGGCCGTCCCAAAGATGTAGTTCAGGGTGGTGGGGCCCAGCCCCGATGTTATGCTCTTCCAGCCAGGCCCGAGGCTGAGGCTTCCGATGTAGTTATCACAGGTACGGTTCTGGTTTGTGATTGATATGCTTCAGTGTTATTTGATTCGGGGTCTACATACTCATATGTGTCATCTTATTTTGCACCGTATCTGGTTATGCTTAGTGATTGGTTGAGTGATCCTGTTTATGTGTCTACACCGGTGGGTGATTCTATTATGGTAGATCGAGTCCATCGCTCTTGTATAGTCGTGATTGGGGGTCTTGAGACTCGTGTAGATTTTCTGCTTCTGGACATGGTCGATATTGATATCATATTAAGGATGGACTGGTTATCACCTTACCACACTATCTTGGATTGCCATGCCAAGACTGTGACCTTAGCCTTACCGAGTTTACCTCGTTTAGAGTGGAGAGGGACTCCTGGTCATTCTACCCGTAGTGTTATCTCTTATGTGAAGGCTCGACGTATGGTCGAGAAGGGGTGTTTGGCCTATTTGGCATAGGTTCGTGATTCTAGTGCCGAGGTTCCCTCTATGTATTCTGTGCCCGTTGTTCGTGAGTTTCCTGAGGTTTTCCCTTCAGACCTGCCGGGTATGCCACCCGACAGGGATATTGATTTTTGCATTTATTTGGCTCCGGGCACTCAGCCCATTTTTATCCCGCCGTATCGTATGGCCTCGCCTGAGTTGAAAGAGTTGAAGGAGCAGTTGCAAGACTTGCTCGAGAAGGGTTTGATTAGACCCAGTGTTTCGCCTTGGGGTGCGCCGGTGTTGTTTGTTAAGAAGAAGGATGGGTCTATGAGAATGTGTATTGATTACCGACAGTTGAACAAGGTTACAATCAAGAATAAGTATCCATTGACGAGGATTGATGATTTGTTTGATCAGCTCCAGGGTGCCAAGGTATTTTCGAAGATTGACTTGAGATCTAGCTACCATCAGTTGAGGATTAGGGCATCCGATGTCCCTAAGTCAGCTTTTCGCACTCGGTACGGGCATTATGAGTTCTTGGTGATGTCATTCGGGTTGACAAATGCCCCAACAACTTTTATGGATTTGATGAACTGAGTGTTCAGGCCTTACTTGGAATCGTTCGTGATAGTCTTCATTGATGATATTTTGATATATTCCCGCAGCCGGGAGGAGCACGAGCAGCATCTTAGAGTGGTTCTTCAGACTTTGAGGGATAGTCAGTTGTATGTGAAGTTTTCGAAGTGTGAGTTCTGGTTGAGTTCGGTTGCATTCCTGGGTCATGTTGTGTCAGCAGAGGGTATTCAGGTTGATCCGAAGAAGATTGAGGCAGTCAAGAACTGGCCTAGACCAGCATCAGCTACAGAGATCCGGAGTTTCTTGGGATTGGCAGGCTACTATTGTCGGTTCGTGGATGGGTTCTCATCGATCGCAGCCCCAATGACCAGGTTGACCCAGAAGGGTTCCAGTTCAGATGGTCGGACGAGTGTGAGGTGAGCTTTCAGAAGCTCAAGACAGCTCTGACTACGGCACCGGTGTTGGTTTTGCCCACAGGTTTAGGGCCTTATACAGTTTATTGTGATGCATCTCGCATTGGACTTGGTGTAGTGTTGATGCAGGATGGCAAGGTCATTGCCTATGCTTCGCGGCAGTTGAAGATTCATGAGAAGAACTATCCGGTTTATGATTTGGAGTTGGTAGCCATTGTTCACGCATTGAAGATTTGGAGGCGTTATCTGTAACTTGCGGCATCATTATTGGTGGCGAAGAATGAAGAAGGATATCGTTGTATATGTGGCTCGGTGTTTGAATTGTCAGCAGGTTAAGTACGACCATCAGAGGCCCGGTGGTTCATTTGAGAGGATTGAGCTTCCCGAGTGGAAGTGGGAGCGGATCACTATGGATTTCATTGTTGGACTCCCGTAGACTCGGAGGAAGTTCGACGCAGTATGGGTCATTGTTGATAGGCTGACCAAGTCAGCGCATTTCATTCCTGTGGCAGTCTCCTATTCTTCCGAGAGGTTAGCTGAGATCTATATCCGGGATATTGTTCGTCTTCATGGTGTGCCCGAGTCTATCATTTCGTACTGAGGTACGCAGTTTACCTCACATTTTTGGAGAGCAGTTCAGCGAGAGTTGGGCACACGGGTTGAGTTGAGCACAGCATTTCATCCACAGATGGATGGGCAGTCCGAGCGGACCATTCAGATTTTGGAGGATATGCTCCGAGCTTGTGTCATTGACTTTGGAGGCTCGTGGGATCAGTTTTTTCCTTTAGCAGAGTTTGCCTACAACAACAGCTACCAGTCGAGTATTCAGATGGCTCCTTATGAGGCTTTATATGGTAGGCGGTGTCGGTCTGGGGTTGGATGGTTTGAGCCGGGAGAGGCTCGATTGTTGGGTACGGATCTGGTGCAGGATGCCTTGGGCAAGGTCAGGATCATTCAGGATAGACTTCGTACAGCTCAGTCCAGGCAAAAGAGCTATGCCGACCGCAAAGTTCGAGATTTGGTTTTCATGGTCGGTGAGTGGGTATTGCTTCGAGTGTCGCCTATGAAAGGCGTGATGAGATTTGGAAAGAAGGGCAAGCTTAGCCCTAGGTTCATTGGCCCGTTTGAGATTCTTGATCGAGTGGGAGATGTGGCTTATAGACTTGCGTTGCCGCTGAGCTTATCAGCCGTGCATCCAGTGTTTCATGTGTCCATGCTTCGGAAGTATCACGGGGATCCATTCCAAGTGTTAGATTTCAGCACTGTCCAGTTGGACAAGGACTTGCCCTATGAGGAGGAGCCGGTAACTATTCTAGACCGGCAAGTTCGTTAGTTGAGGTCGAAGAGTTTTCCTTCTGTTCGTGTTTAGTGGAGAGGTCAGCCTGCTGAGGCATCGACCTGGGAGTCCGAGTCCGATATGCGGAGCCGTTATCCCCATCTTTTTCCCGACTCAGGTACTTCCTTCTTATGTCCGTTCGAGGATGAACGATTGTTTTAGAGGTGGAGGTGTTGCAAGAGAATTTAGTGTTTCGGGGCCCAAAAACCTCCTTCTTACCCCACCTTGGTTTACGTGCGTGGTCCGGACCTATATCCGGAAAGCCTTCTATGTGAAAATATGAGAAATTGAAATTTTTAGAGTTAAAAATTTGATTATGGTTGACTTGGTTCAACATTTTGAGCAAACGGACCCGGATCCGTGTTCCGACGATCCCGGGAGGTCCGCAATAAATATGGGACTTGGGCGTATGTGATAACTAGGGATTTTGACGCATTTTATACTCCTTCTTGCTTATGCTTTGATCAAATATTCATACAAAATAGTCCCAAAAGGGCTTACAAGTTGTGCTTGATTGCAGGTTTGATCAACAAAGTGACAAAATGTCAAAGATCGGCACAAAAGGAGTGAAACTTGCACAAGTGCCAAAAACAAGGCAAGCTCAGGCAGAACAGGCCCAGTGCGGCCGCACACCACTTTGTGCGGTCCGCACTGGGAGATTCAGAGAGTTGAATTTTAGGCTTCAAGGCAGTGCGGCCGCACATCATTTTGTGCGGTCCGCACTGAAAGCAACGCGGCCGCAGTCCATTCTCTGCGGTCCGCGGTGCCAAGATTCAGAGAGGATGATTTTTCAAGTTTTGAAGCCTGTGTGGTCCGCGGTCAACTTTGCGCGGACCGCACTAGAAGCCTCCGCGGCCGCGGTCTATTCTGTGCGGTCCGCGGAGCCCAAGTTCAGAGAGATCAATTTTGAAGACCAAAGCCTTGTGCGGACCGCGGTCCATTTTGTGCGGTCCGCACTAACCCCGCAGGGGCATTTTTGTCCAAAATTTTCAGCTTAGTATAAATAGATTCTTTTTTCATTTTTAGGGCATCAGATATTGTAATACGTAAGCTGCACTCGTGAGACGACTTTTCTTAGCCATTTTGGGCATTTTTACTTACTTTTCATCATTGAATCTTTGTATTTAGCTTAGCAATTAATTAATATGAGTTCATCTTCATCTATTTCTTGTTTTTTTTCTTTGAATATGAGTAGCTAGACCCATAGCTAGGGTTGTGGCTCAACCCTAGTGTGGGTAATTGATGGGTCTTGTAATTTAGGGCTAATTTGACTATGGGTGTTTGTTATTTGGGCCAATTTCATGGTTAATTTCTGAATTAGTGGTTGCAAACACTAGTTTGTGTTGAGTTGACTTAAGCTCTTCTTGAGAAAGAGAGCCTACGTCTCCGAAATTGGTCCAACAATGAATTGGGGCGTACTCAAGAGATTGATAGCCCCAATTAAAGGGTTAAACCTCGAGAGAGTAATACCCGAATTGAACCCTAAGTTGCTTGTGGAAAATTGCATACCCAATTGGTCTTGAGAAAGCCAATTCGGGCAAAATCACTTGAACCACCGAGAGGTGTAGAGTGGGTAAATTCGTGCAACGGTTATAACATACTCCCCAAATATGTCAAATGTGCCTTAGATTCAAGTACCCTTCAATTGACCACCTAGGCAGAAGTCATTACCCTAGTGCCCTTTAAACTATTTGAACAACCCGTAGCAATTTAACTCGTAGCATAATTTACAATTTTGTAGTTTGTTAAAATTAGAATTATAAAGAAAATCCCAAAAATGTTGAGAAGTGTAATTAAGAACACATACACAATTCTACACTAGATAGATACTCGATTCCAACTTCTAGCTCTCTGAGGATTCGATCCCGACCTTAAAATCGGGTAAAAGCTATTGCGACCCTCTCTTGCTACTTTTTAGTAGTGCGGAGTTGGCAGCGATCGCTTTCTGGCGCCATTGCCGGGGAGCTAACGGTTTTGGCTATCTATTTAGTTAGTTTTGTGTTTTGTTCTTCTTTCCTTCTTGTTACTAATTTGTTTGTGTCAATACTACAGGTACCAAAATGGCTTTAAATGCAAATGACCCTCTTGGAAATGTGAATGCGGGGGAGGAGGTTGATGACATTGGAGATGAGGAGGTGCCTCTTGTACCTCCCGGACCATGACGAGGCCGCCAGGCCAATGCTAATGAAAACGTTCCAGACCCTCCTCCGCCCCCTCTAAGATCGGTTCCTTGGGTACTACTAAACCAAGGTTATGCAAGTGCTATTGTCCCACCCAGAATCCGGGCGGGCAATTTTCAGATAACCAAGGTGATGTTGACCTTACTTGAGCAGCGTGGGTATTTCACGGGTGCTGCGGATCAAAATGCCTACAAACATCTCAAAGGGTTCGTGGATACATGTTGGGGGAGCAAGCAGACGAATGTGTCCGAGGATGCTCTTAGGTTGAGGCTTTTCCCATTCTCACTTCGGGGGAAAGCATTGGATTGGCTCGAGAGACTCCCCAACCATTCCATCACTACTTGGGATGAGTTGGCGGATAAGTTTACTGCTAAATTTTTATCACCCGGGCACATGGCGGCACTTCGAGATGAGATATTGGCCTTCAAGCAAGAGCCCACGGAACCTTTGCATGAGATTTGGGAGCGGTATAGAACGATGGTGAAGGAATGCCCCAATAATGACACGACGGAGAATATGTTGCAACAAACTTTCTACCGGGGCATCAATACTACAAATCAATGCATAGTCAATCAACTCGCTGGGGGTAATTTTATGAAATTGACGTATGATGAAGCTTGTGCCGTTCTTGATGAGATGGCGGATACGTCCTCCGCATGGCAAAGTAGGGCTAATGTTCCCCAAGGTGACCCTACGGTTATTCATTTGCATAAGGAATTACATGACCATGGGCAGGCTATAGCGGAGTTGACAACTACTATGAACCAATTGGCTAAGGCACAGTTGCAACAAGTCCAAAATCCTCGCCAAGTGAATACCATGGAGGGTGTAAATATGCTTGTCAACAAGAGAAGGCAAAGAAGGCAACAAAACCAAGGAAATTCTGAGCAATTTGGTGATGATTGTGATGGGTTTCAAAATGATGGCTATGATGAGCAAAATGAAGAGGTACAATATGTGAACAATTTTCAAGGCCAACGGGGCAACTCTTCCAACCAACAACAGTGGCGACCCCAGGGCAATTGGGGCAATCAACAACAAAATAGTGGCAATTGGGGGAACAACAATCAAAATAACAACTGGGGCAATCAGAACAACAATCAAGGCAACCAAGGGAATTGGAATGGTAATAACAACAATTGGGGCAACAATAACAATCAAGGTGGATGGAACAATGTGAATCAAGGAAACCGGGGGCAAGGCTTTCAAAGGCCCCCAATGTACCAACAACCGAACAATCCACCTCCTTTTCCATCCCAGGGTCCTAGTTCATCTAACAATGAAATGGGTAGAATTGAAATGATGTTCGAACAAATGATGAAAAAGAATGCGTATTCCGATGCGCAATTGGCTTCTCACAATACTTCAATTAGGAATTTGGAGATGCAACTAGGTCAAATCTCTCAGTCCTTGAATACACGCCCTAAGGGTGCTCTACCAAGTGATACGGTAGTGAACCCAAAGGGAGGAAACAATCATGTTATGGCCGTGACAACTAGGAGTGGACGAGGCGGTGATGTGNACCACTCTTTCTACCGAGAGGTGTAGAGTGGGTAGTATTGAGTAACGGTTATAACATACTTCCCCAATCATGTCAAACGTGCCTTAGATGCAATTAACCGTCAATTAGCCACCTAGGTAAAGGTCACTACCCTAGTGCCTTTTAAACCATTAGATATAACTTGTAGCAATTTACTCTTAGTCTAATTCAGTTGCAATTATAATTTGTAGTTTGATCATAGTAGAATATAAAGAAAACCCCAAAAATTATGAGAAGTGTAATTAAGAACACACACGCGATCCTAAGCTAGATAGATACTCGACTCCAATCCTAGCTCTCTGTGGATTCGATCCCGACCCACAAATCGGGTAAAAGCTATTGCGACCATCTCTTGCTACTTTTTAGTAGTGCAGAGTTGGCAGCGATCACATTTTGGCGCCGTTGCCGGGGAGCTAATGGTTTTGGCTATCTATTTAGTTAGTTTTGTGTGTTGTTCTTCTTTCCTTCTTTGTTACTAATTTGCGTGTGTCAATACTACAGGTACCAAAATGGCTTTAAATGCAATTGACCCTCTTGGAAATGTGCTTGCGGGAGAGGAGGTTGAGGATATTGGAGACGATGAGGTGCCTCTTGTACCTCCCAGACCACGACGAGGCCGCCAGGCCAATGCTAATGACAACGTTCCAGACCCTCCTCTGCCACTTCCAAGAGCGGTTCCTCGGGTGCTACCTAACCAAGGCTATGCAAGTGCTATTGTCCCTCCCAAATTCTGGGCGGGCAATTTTCAGATAACCAATGTGATGTTGACTTTACTTGAGCAGCGTGGGTATTTCACGGGCGCTGCAGATCAAAATGCCTACAAACATCTAAAAGGGTTCGTGGATACATGTTGGGGTAGCAAGCAGACGAATGTGTCCGAAGATGCTCTTAGGTTGAGACTTTTCCCCTTCTCACTTCGGGGGAAAGCATTGGATTGGCTAGAGAGACTCCCCAACCATTCCATCACAACTTGGGACGAATTGGCGGATAAATTTATTGCTAAATTTTTCTCATCCGGGCACATAGCGACACTTAGAGATGAGATATTGGCCTTCAAACAAGAACCCACGGAACCTTTGCATGAGATTTGGGAGCGGTTTAGAACAATGGTGAAGGAATGCCCCAATAATAACACGACGGAGAAGATGATACAACAAACCTTCAACCGGGGCATCAACACTACAAATCAATGCATAGTAAATCAACTCGCTGGGGGTAATTTCATGAAATTGACGTATGACGAAGCTTGTGACATTCTTGATGAGATGGCAGATACATCCTCCGCATAGAAAAGTAGGGCAAATGTTCCCCAAGGTGACCCTACGGTTATTCATTTGCATAAGGAACTACATGACCATGGACAGGCTATAGCGGAGTTGACAACTACTATGAACCAATTGGCTAAGGCACAGTTGCAACAAGTCCAAAATCCTCGCCAAGTGAATGCCATGGAGGGTGTAAATATGCTTGTCAACAAGAGAAGGCAAAGAAGGCAACAAAACCAAGGAAATTCTGAGCAATTTGGTGATGATTGTGATGGGTTTCAAAATGATGGCTATGATGAGCAAAATGAAGAGGTACAATATGTGAACAATTTTCAAGGCCAACGGGGCAACTCTTCCAACCAACAACAGTGGCGACCCCAGGGCAATTGGGGCAATCAACAACAAAATAGTGGCAATTGGGGGAACAACAATCAAAACAACAACTGGGGCAATCAGAACAACAATCAAGGCAACCAAGGGAATTGGAATGGTAATAACAACAATTGGGGCAACAATAACAATCAAGGTGGATGGAACAATGTGAATCAAGGAAACCGGGGGCAAGGCTTTCAAAGGCCCCCAATGTACCAACAACCGAACAATCCACCTCCTTTTCCATCCCAGGGTCCTAGTTCATCTAACAATGAAATGGGTAGAATTGAAATGATGTTCGAACAAATGATGAAAAAGAATG
Organism: Nicotiana attenuata; assembly: GCF_001879085.1. Taxonomy (NCBI): domain Eukaryota; kingdom Viridiplantae; phylum Streptophyta; class Magnoliopsida; order Solanales; family Solanaceae; genus Nicotiana; species Nicotiana attenuata. Next base: position 1,141,630 of record NC_031999.1, read on the forward strand.
CGTATTCCGATGCGCAATTGGCTTCTCACAATACTTCAATTAGGAATTTGGAGGTGCAACTAGGTCAAATCTCTCAGTCCTTGAATACACGCCCTAAGGGTGCTCTACCAAGTGATATGGTAGTGAACCCAAAGGGAGGAAACAATCATGTTATGGCTGTGACAACTAGGAGTGGGCGAGGCGGTGATGTGAATGCCTCGAAACAAAAGCAAGTTGTGGATGATGTTGAGTTGCAAGAAGATGAAGTTCCTTTGGTAGTTGAAGATGTGGTTGATAACAATGTGAACAATGAAGTGAGGATTGACATTAATGAGGCCAAGGTGGAAACAAAAAGTGACGTGAACCCGTCTAGGGAGCACGTAATTGACATGCCGGAGCCGGTTGTGCCAAAAGCCAAGGTACCTTTGCCAAGGCCACCCCCTATCCTCAGAGGCTAGCCAAGCAGAAAAGTGAGAATCAATTCAAAAAGTTCATTGACATGATGAAGAGCTTATCCATTAATGTGCCTTTGCTGGAGGCTTTGGAGCAAATGCCTGGTTATGCTAAATTCATGAAAGATTTGGTTATAAAGAAAAGATCTATTGACTGTGAAACTATCAAGATGACCCACCAAGTTAGTGCTATAGTGCATTCAATGGCCCCGAAATTAGAGGACCCTGGTGCTTTCACTATCCCCTGCACTATTGGTAGTGCAGACTTTGCCAAAGCTTTATGTGATCTTGGGGCAAGTATCAACTTAATGCCCTTCTCAGTTTTCAAGACTTTGGGTATTGGGCCTCCGAGGCCATCTTCCATACGATTGCAAATGGCAGACCGATCTATGAAGCGGCCATTGGGTATTGTTGATGATGTGCTCGTCGGGTGGACAAATTTATCTTGCCAGCTGATTTTGTAATCTTGGATTGTGAGGTAGATTATTAGGTCGCGATCATATTAGGGAGACCTTTCCTTTCTACGAGTGTTGATACCCAATTTTTCCCTAAGTATTTTTATGTACTCAAAATATCCTCAAAATAGCATATACATGCATATATAAGCATTCCCAAGAGTTTTGGTATTTTTTCTTATTTTAAATCAATTTACTGTCTATTTTAACAGTACAAAATCCAATAATTATTCCCAAAATTATCATTTTTTTGTGAATAACTTATTTTATTCTCATATTTACACCAAATATAATCAAGGTAATTTTTTGTATATTTTTACAAATTTGTTTGGTATTTTTAAAGCTAATTGCTTATAAAGGCAATTATAGCCTATTTTACGATTAATAGTGTTTTATAATTGTAAAATTAGTTCTAATATTTTTAAATTAATACATATGTATTATTAATTGGTTCAGCGTCTTCAATTTCCTTTTAAAATCATTTTCACTATTTTTATAAAATAACAGGGGAAAATTGGCTATTTCAATTTTGGCCACATTTCATTTCAATTATAGCCTCAATTTTATTTTTATCTTAAACCCAATTGGACCCAATCCTAATGCCCAATTGGGCCAGCCCAACTCAAATTTAACCCAACCCCTGAACCATTAAACTAAACCCGCCCGGGATCCCTTTAAATCCAGGCCATTGATCCTTTTGATCAACGACCACAAATAACCCTTTCCTTTTTAATTCCAAACGACCTAACCCTAACCCTCATTTCTCTCAGACAGCCGCCCCCAAACTCTCTCCTCCTCTCAAACGCTCCCTAGCACTCGAAACCCTAATCGCCTCCGCCCTCTTCTCCGAGCAATCTCATCGGAGTCCATGGCTTCTCCGGCCATGGACATCCTGTGCTTACCTTCCTTTCCCCCAAACCGTGGTTGTTCGAGATTTCGAGGCCTGACCTCAATAAAGTCCGTTCAGATCCGTTGTAGATCTGTGGTTCTATGGCTTCTCCGGCCATGTCCCGGTGTGTTCGAGCTTTAAGAGCCTAGCTATGGCTCGATCTGTTCGAGACCAGACCCTTTCCACGCCTTCTCATTTCTAGGGTTTCTCAGAAACCCTAAACTATTCGAGGTTCTTTCTTGTTTATTTGCCTAGATCTGTGTTGAACCCTATGCTATATTTGACGTTTTGAGTGTTTTCCC
>NC_031999.1:1144734-1148953 GCF_001879085.1 Nicotiana attenuata
GGACACGAGGCTTTTCACAGACTTTTCCTACACACACGAACATAGAACACCATCTGAGTTCACAATTCAATTTTACTTTAAACTCTCTCTTTTGATACTTGTGCTACTGTGGACTGTGTTTACTTTACTTTCTTCTGCACTTCTTTTGCTTCTCTACTGGTATGTCTCAGTTAGTTTACATGCCTCAACAACAATGTGTTTCATTCTGCCTATTTCCTTTAGTTGATATTTGTTTCCCTCTCCTTTATATTTCTGTATTTAAGTTATGTGTGTAATCAATTGTTTGTCATGAATTTGATACTCTGTGAATCCCCTTTACCCTTTTACCCCTTTTTATGTGAGTTTATGTTCAGGGCATAGCAGCACCCCAATATTGCTGTCTATGATCCTGAACTGGGTTCATTGAACTCCTCAACTCAATCAATTCCCACTTCCCATTCTCCCCATTATGTGCTTGATCCTTGACTTAGGTCTGATAGTGTCCTAATCACTATCCTGACCTTTGTCTGACCATCAAAAGGTCTGCTCCTAACTTGTTCATCTAGCAAGTGGTCAGGGGTGTGCCAGCCTACCTTATGGCTAGGTATGACCACCACTTGTCATGGCCCCTTAATTCCCTTTCACTTTGCACTTACTCCTAGCTATAAGTTCTGCCCCTCTCTTGCAAGCCATGCTTTGGGACCCCTGAGCTCCCTCTGAACTTGGATGCCTGAGGGCTGGCTATTCCACACTGCACCATCCTGTTCATAATGGCATCCTGGGTGTAAGCAATGCCTGGAATCCCTGAGGTTCCTTGAAACTTTGAAACACCCTGGATAATGAGAAGGCTTTGGAGATCTGGCCCCCGGAGTTGGTTAAATACATATTATTGGACATTAAGATTGAATTAGGCCGCTTGGATCTAGCTGTTAGTTTTGATGTATTTCTATTATTTCAGTTGATTCATTGGGTTGTAATAACTTGTATAGAACTCGGGGAATCTAGTAAAAGGGTGTGGGAGGGATTTTACTTTCTTGCATCAATAAATGGTAGATATCATGACTTTAGGACTTTAATTTTTTCACTAGAAATACTGTACATAAGATAGTTCGATGTTTCTGATTCAAGTCACCTAGATACCATGCCTATAGGGTTTAACGTTTAATTATGATATAAGTCATCTAGAAATCCTGCCTATATGACCTTAACGTTCATGTAATCAGTGCATATAGAAATCATTCCTATAGGGAATGCATATGCATTAGGCAAACTGTAGGGTAATTAAATAATTACCTCTTCTTACCAGTTCTTAACAGACTTTTTTTTAATCAGATATAAATATCACAGGATTCCGCATCAAGTTCGTCCGATTCTTCTTAAGCAATAACAATCTGTTAACTGGTCTCTAATGTCTTAATGTTTTCAGCCTCAATCTTTTGACAAAAACTTTTTTGAATCAGTATACATTTGAGTTCTTCAAATCAGCACCTCTTCTGAAATGGTTTCTTTCTAAAATTCTGCGTAAACATTTTCCAACTAAGTTTTGGTCTTCCTGAAATTGTCTTTAAAACAGTTCTGCAGTTTACTCTTTCCTTAAGTATTTCTGACTCTGGAATTCCTTTTATGGTGTATACTCATGATTCTCTTAAAACTTAATTCTAAACTGACTGCAGTCTGTACTTTTCGGCATTAGACTACTTTTCTAGAACCAGTACTTTCTAAATCACTCGCTTAAAATACCTTAAGTTCTGACAATTGGATCCAAGTTGCCTAATGTGGGCTTACTGTCTAAACGTATGTATCGAACCAGTCCGCTCACTGCTTAATTTTTAATTTTAAAGACTAAACCAGTATGTGTAAAGGCATGCTAAACTAGATGTTATCTGATTTACGGGGTTTATGTGAGCCTTACCTGTTTGTCTGTTCATTCTCCCTACTTGTTACTTGTTTTTGAATGTCGATTAGAATTTTTTGTCCTTTAAACTCCATAAAGGCCCCCATCCCTTTCTTCCCCTTTTAGGATTAGAAGTCCTAATTCCCCGGGACTGATAGCTTGGGACGGGTAATAGCATGCAATAGGCGAACGATACCATTCCGCGCTCCAATACCTTAACGGGGTGGGAAAGGGTAGACATGGAGATGATGATTACACGATAACACTATGCGTACAATTGAGTACCAGTGTTGTGCGAATGATCCATGTAATATATAAACCTAGGACCCCCTCCCTCTTTATTAGTTTAACAATTTTCTGAATCTTAAAAAAAACTGTTGCACTTTCGAATTGCTACTGTTTAGCGACGCTACCCCAACGATGCGCAATGTCGGAAGCCAAGAGAAAACGAACTAACCTTTCCCCCTTGACAAAACTCACAATTTTCTTTGGATGCAGGCGCCCAAGTCACAAACATATTACGCAATCGCATTGAGCCATCACACCTACCCGCATTTTGCTGTCCGCACGCAATATTTCCCAGCAGCCGCAATATCACAATCGGCTACCATATGTCAGCTAAGAATCTTTTATTACTACCCGCTTTTATCTCATTGCATAAGGCTACCTTTCTGCCTTCCGAGACTAAGCGTTGTCTCCATCTGCATTTCCTGCATCGCATAGGCTACCTTTCTGCCTTTCGAGACTAAGCGTTGTCTCCATCTGCATTTCCTGCATTGCATAAGGCTACCCTTCTGCCTTCCGAGACTAAGCGTTGTCTCCATCTGCATTTCCTGCATTGCATAAGGCTACCTTTCTGCCTTCCGAGACTAAGCGTTGTCTCCATCCTGCATTCCCTGCATTGCATAAGGCTACCTTTCTGCCTTCCGAGGTTAAGCTCTACCTCCACCTGCATGGCTGAAATATCGCCACCTCACGTCTTGCAATCGGCTGAAATATCGCCAAACTTTACTTAAATTTCTGTGGGCTGAAATATCGCCATTTTACTTTTTGCATCGGCTGAAATATCGCCATTTTATTTCATATCGGCTGAAATATCGCCAAACTTTATTTCAATCTTCTGTCGGCTGAAACATCGCCAGTTTTGTTTTCACATCGGCTGAAACATCGCCTGTTTTGTTTAAATCTTCTGTCGGCTAAAACATCGCCATTTACGTTTTTGCATCGGCTGAAATATCGCCAAACTTTATTTCAATCTTCTATCGGCTGAAACATCGCCAGTTTTATTTTCACATCGCCTGTTTTGTTTAAATCTTCTGTCGGCTGAAACATCGCCATTTACGTTTTTGCATCGGCTGAAATACCGCCAAACCTTGCATTTCATGGGCTGAAATATCGCCAAATTGTCCAAAGGTGTCATCGTTCGGAGGCATCATTTTCATAGCCCGAGAACACCATGCCATGGACCGAGGACCCCACTTTATATCTTGCACATCATTATTCAAAGGCATCATGGTTCGGAGGCACCATAATCATGGCCCGAGAACGTCATTTCATAGCCTGTGAATCCTTTAATTTTGTGCTTCATGGCCCAGGACATCATGGTCCGAGGATGTCATCCTAACCGTCCGAGGACAGCATTCATGGTCCGACGGGAACTTGCATCATGTTTTAGTTTATGCACAATATACGCCTATTTTGCTCACTTGCAGGTACATCGGCTAACAATGGCCGTCTCAGCAGGAGCGGTCCCGCTCCGGTTCTCGCAGCTGATCAGCTTCCCAAATACCTCTTGCCTCTCCAAAAGCATCACGTCCGTCCTTTCGAATCTCCATCGGCATGTTCCGTCAATGGTTCCTGAACTACATACGGCCTGATTCCTGTGAAACCAGGGATATGTAGGCAGCTCAGAAACCAGAGCTCGGTCAAATTCTTTGAAAATCGCCACTTCCGGTCAAAATTGGCCATCATATCTTTACCCGACAACTCTTTCATCCTTCCTGGGTAAAGAGGGGCAGCTGTTGATACCCAATTTTTCCCTAAGTATTTTTATTTACTCAAAATATCCTCAAAATAGCATATACATGCATATATAAGCATTCCCAAGAGTTTTGGTATTTTTCCTTATTTTAAATCAATTTATTGTCTATTTTAACAGTACAAAATCCAATAATTATTCCCAAAATTATCATTTTTTTGTGAATAACTTATTTTATTCTCATATTTACACCAAATATAATTAAGGTAATTTTTTGTATATTTTTACAAATTTGTTTGGTATTTTTAAAGCTAATTGCATATAAAGGCAATTATAGCCTATTTTACGATTAATAGTGTTTTATAATT
>NC_031999.1:1152839-1172371 GCF_001879085.1 Nicotiana attenuata
CTGTCTACTTTAAATACTATAATATGCTATTTCTTACTTCAAAATGATAAGTCTAGAATATCACTTCTCTGTCTAGCATGTATAAAGTTAATTTCTTTATTCGTTCTCTGAGTTAATATAATGGTTTCTGAACTAGTCTCTTATTTAGAACATGACATGGGCTAGAGTTACTGTTCCTTTGGTCTAAATATTTCAGAAGGCACAAGAAATTATTTATCTATGTTGGGATTGTTATTGTTAACAGGAGTTTTAACCTTTTAACAAAAAATCATGTGTTGTAGTAACTAGGATCATATATTGGAGTACGTTTGATCAGATAACTTGTTCATAAGATTTATTGCTTTGAAGTGAAGATTTAAAACGTGAATTCCCTTTAGTATATAAAAATCAGATTTTTATAATAAAACATGGGTTTCTGTTAAAAGCCATGATCTGGATACCATGACTATGGGAATGGCGCAACCAGTCTTATGTAACTAGGAATCATGATAAAGTGAGGTTAAAATCCAGAGATTATATGTTAGGTTTCTTTCTCATTTCGAAGAATATAAATAATTTAGTGCTATATATATATGAAGTAGGAACTTCTTGTTGTGTGCTGTGCTAAGCTTTTCCCTCCTTGGGACTTGCATGCCAATATATATACTGTTGAAAAAGCATTGTATAATAACTAAGTTCTTATTAAGTTATTAACTATTATACCAATGGCTGGAACTTTTACTTTAGTTAGAGTAATATGAAAGGGAAATACTATTTACTTCCATTTAGATATCATGTTATAAGGCCTGTTATCTCCTAGGCTAAACTTAAGAGATCTGCGATCCTTCTTTAGTAAGTTAGATTTAAAGAAAAAGTAATAGTCATATGTGGGAGTAAAGACCATATACTATGTAATAATAGTACTCGTAACAATATGTATTTTTGAAGCTACTTAGTCTAAATATATATTCATGTGACTGTTTGTAAGTTTGTCTATTGGAATTGGAAATTGATTAGTTGTGTCACGACCCGGATTTCCCACCCTCGGGAGTCATGATGACGCCTACTAATAGGAGCTAGGCAAGCCAATTAATTTAACACTTCTTTCAACATCATTAACAAAATAAAGAAGAACGAGGCAATTAATATAAAAGCGGAAGTCTCGAAACATAAATAACAGAAACCAAGTGCGGAATTTCAAATACACCTCTACCCAGATCTGGTGTCACTAACTCACGAACTTCTACTGAATGCTAAATACAAAGTCTGAATGAGAATACAGTACTGTCTGATCCGATACAAGGAAATCAAACGAAAGACAGAGATAAGAGAGAGACTCCGGGCCATGCGGACACCAGCAAGCTACCTCGGAATCTCCGGACTGAAGTAAGCTCCCAACGCTCCTACTGCTGACCAAACGCTCCTGCTCCGGTACTATGATCTGTGCAAAAAGCACAGAAGTGTAGCATCAGCACAACCGACCCCATGTGCTGGTAAGTGCCTGGCCTAACCCCGGCGAAGTAGTGACGAGGCTAGACAGGACCTACCAAAAACAACCTGTGCAGATATATATATATACAAAGGCAACAGAAATAACAACAGAGAATATCAACTAAAAAGAGGAAGGGGGCATGCTCGGGGAAAATACAGCGAATACAGATCAACAGATATAACGACGAGACTATCTCAATACCATAACTCATATATAAGTGGTCGGCGCGCCACACGATCCCATTTCTTAATTCATAAGTGGACGGCGTGCCACACGATCCCATTTCATAATGTATAAATGGTCGGCATGCCATACGATCCCATGTCATAATATATAAGTGGACGGCGTGCCACACGATCCCATATTATAGTATATAAGTGGACGGCGTACCACACGATCCCATATTGTAGTATATAAGTGGACGACGTGCCACACGATCCCATACTATAGTTCAAAATATCTGACTTTGTAAAGAAGGCCCCATTAGGGAAATTCGACAACATAACACTTTAACCCGGCAAGGGTACAACTAACAGCCCAAATATCCCGGCTAGGGAGAGTACATAATAATAGTCTACACGTCCCGGCAAGGGAATAATCACAACACATCCTCTTTTAAATCACTTCTTTCTCCACTATCACATTCTTGTTCGAGCCAACGCTCCAAAATATACCAATCACAATTCTTCCTCAACCGTTCACATTATATGAAATTTATCGAGTAAACAGGGAAATTGTGTCACATCATTCGAATTACAAGCAATTAAGACTCACGGTCATGTTAGACTCCGGTGCATAGACAACCGTCACCATGCCTATACACCATACTCCACATTTAGCAAGTAGCAAATAACATCCTAATCCTATTCCCTCAAGCCAAAGTTAGAACAAACACTTACGTCGGTCCAAAGAATAGCAATCAATCCTCAAATACCGCCTTTCCTCTATAATCCGACTCCGAAACAATGGTATCTAGGCATAATTAATTCGATAATATCTATTAGGGCTCAACAACATCATCCCATAGCCTAGAAATGAGTTTTCTAGCATTCTTCCAAAAATACCGAAATTCGACACCGGGCCCACATGGTCCAAACACGAGGCTCGGACCAAAACCCAATCTTCCATAACCCCACGAGTTCAAATATATAATTTGTTTTAAGATTCGACCCCAAATTGAGGTTGAATCACCCAAAATCCTCAAAACCCTAACTCTACCCAAACTCCCTAATTTCTACTTTGATTTCACATGTTTAGGCCTAATAATTTGAATAATATTAATGGAAGTTGAAGAAAATGAGTTGAGCAACACTTACCCAAGAAAGTTTGATGAAGAATCGCTCCAAAAATCGCCCAAGAGCTGTTGGAGAAGAGAGAGTTTGAGAAATGAGATAAAATCCAGTTTCTGTTCTGTTTTGGGTCTTAAATCACTGGGCAGAAATTTGCCCTTCGCGTTCGCAACACCCCGGTCGCGTTCGCAATGAAGGAAGACGGGCAGGCATAGCATTCGCGAAGGGTCACTGCGAACGCGAAGAGGAAAAACCTGGGGCTTCACAATTGGCCTACGCGAACGCGTAGAAGAGCCAGACCCGGCTCCGCGAACGCGGGAGCCTTCACGCGAACGCGTAGAGGAAATGGCTGGGGTCCGGGATTTGTTGTACGCGAAAGCGAGGAGTGGCTCGCGAACGCGAAGAAGGAATACCTGCTGCAGATTTTCTGCAATTTTTCTAAGACCAAAACCACCCCGATACCTATCCGAAACTCACCCGAGCCCTCGGGGCTCCAAACCAAATATGCACACTGACTCAAAAACATCATACGAACTTGCTCGAGTGATCAAATCGCCAAAATAACATCAAAATCAATGAATTGAGCCTTAAAATCCAAGAAATCTTTCAAATTTCATAAACTTCCAAATTTTCCAATTTAAGGCCGAAACACGTCAAACGACGTCTGTTTTAAACCAAACTTTACAGGAAGCGCTTAAACAACATATATGACCTGTACCGGGCGTCGGAACCAAAATACGAGCCCGATACCATGGTCTTTTAATAAATTTTCATTTCCATTTTCCTTAAGAATTTCAGAAAAATAATTTCACAGAAAAATTCATTTCTCGGGCTCTCGACCTCGAAATTCGACTCCGGGCATATGCCCGAGTCTCATATTTTTCTACGGACCCTCCGGGACCGTCAAATCACGGGTCCGGGTCCGTTTACCAAAAATGTTTACCAAAGTCACCTTTAGCAATATTAATATCAAAATTCTTCAAATGTTTTTACAAAGTTCACATATTTCAACATAAAAGCTTTCCGGCTTCGCGCCCGGACTGCGCACGCAAATTGAGGCAACTAAAAGCGAGGTTTTCAAGGCCTCGGAAGCACGGAAATAGGAAGAAGTCCGGTGATGACCCCTTTGGGTCGTCACAAGTTGTTTGCAATAATATATGTATCTTTCTTTATGCAATGTTCTACCAAATACTAATTTTTTTTCCTTTACTTTCTTTACATGTTGTGCAATTGGAGCCATGAAGAGTCTCAATGTGAGACTCAACGCCGTCACGACCACAGCCACCCATAGTCCATCAACATTGCATTATCTTCATATCGCTGCATTTAAATTGCAGGCAGATGATAAACTCATCTGAACAATTGCTGTATATTTTGAGTATTTATTTCATTGGTTGTCGGATCCTTTACTTTACGTTTATTGTTTAATCTTTATTGAGAGCCTATAACATTTTGGAGTCGCCATTGCAGTTTTATACTAATTTTGGATCACACAAGCGCTTAAGGATAGCACAACCGTTTTTACTAGTGTTGTCCGCATATTATTAGTTTAATGATTTTCTTAAACTGCTGATCTATTTTTATAAGAAATCTGTTTTACTCCAAATGTTTACAATAGTATCTTGGCCAGAGTCTTTAAATAATCTTGAACAGTAAATCTTTACAATTTATTCCAAGTTTGAAGTGTGAATATGTCAAGTATTTTTCTATAGCCTTAATAGTTTATCTTTGTCAAGTTCACGGAGAAGTTTAGAAGTTTGAATTCGCTAACGTGCATCTTGCTTTCCTCGTGCAATTTAATTGGTTTTCCTTAATGCACCATTCAAAGACGTTTTGATAAATCTATCTTTTCAATCAAAGATTAGCTATTGTTGTACATTTAGTATGAGTTCTTTGCTTCAAGTACTTACAAAATGCTAAACCCCCTTTTTAATAATAAATTAAGTCTTAAATTTAATTCACCTAAGTTTGGTCGGTTAACCGTAATTGACGGATTATATAGGGTGCTTTAATAATCTTTCCTATAAAATTAATTAGAATCCTTACCCATAATTTTGAGGTTAAGCAGACCGTAAAACAGAGTTAACTTTGACCATTACTTAGTTAAAATTGGTGTCCTAATTCACCATTAAAATAATTAGGTGGCGACTCTCTTTAATTAATTAAACCTTCAGAATTACCAATATGTTATACTCTAATTTGACTCGTGTTAAAATGGGGTATAACAGTCAACCCTTGGTCAAACCTTTCAAATTCAAAGTCTCAACTGAGACTGTTCCTTCAAATTCATTCCAAATTTTCCTGAAAACCAAATCCAATGATTTACATCAGTCATAATACATAACACGGGGAAAGTCATGCCCGAGAACTGGCGATGAAGGTCCAAAAGCTCAGAACGACCGGTCGGGTCGTTACATCCTCCCCCACTTAAACACACGTTCGTTCTCGAACGTACCCAGAGTTGTTCTAGAAGCCAACCAGTAGCTGGATAACCTTATCAAGCATATACCCGGGGGTGATCCCACGTCACCATATCTCATATAGGTCCGATAACACATTGCAACTGAAATTGCACAATCCAATCTGGCCGTAGGCCATAGAACCACATTTTCACCTCTGAAACCATCAATACGATCAAAACCTCACACCTATACTCTGAATAGACTCGAATCAGCTGTAGTAACCCATGCCTGCAACCTTGGTGCAATTATCTGATATACCACATGACTCAAACACCTGTAGCGATAACTTCTAACCACAACAGCTGCACACAACAACCAAATACCGATAGAAAACTTCTTATCAGCTAAAGTCTCATTTCCAACACTTTCATATACTGCCAACGATAAATGAAACACGCAATAAACCATAACCATTTCTCAGATCAACCATTCGTGAAGCCATTTCTCCTCTGGCAATTACCATAACAAATTTTCGAGCTGAACCTCGATATTAACCTTCCAACATGCTGAAATCGAATTCGATCATATTTATTAATGATCCCGACGATCTCCTCTAATCCAACACACCACTCTGGTGACATGACACATCAATAAAGGCCTAAGCCGCAACTAGCATAATACGCGCACCACTAAGCAACGGTCCGAACATACTCAAGTCATGAAAAAAATGATTCAAATGAAAGAGCTGTACCTTAAGCTCACCAGTACCACCACAACACAAGGTTGAGAACCCGTATCACATCATAGAATAGAACACACGAATCTAACCCGCAAGGTCATATCTCCACATAGCCTCGCTGCAATGCACGATCCTATCCAAACAATGCTCCCCATGAGACACCTCAAGTCACTATGCTCGAAATTGACAACCACGCACGATTTGATTCTGGAACTAAAGCAAATCATTACACCCTCGGTGAAACAAGTAACATATACCACGCCAACCTGATAGGACATAACCGATACGCCATTCACCGAGCAACACTCAATTACTCTTCCCGCTCGACTACCACTATGAACCCCAATAGAACCGCACCATATGTGCCCATAACCAACAAATCATAACGTCTCGCAACACAGAAAGGCCACTCATAGATTTCCCCAGATCACCATCAAGCTCAATAACGATCGAATCAACCTATCCCTCAACAATACGATTCGGGGCCAACCAAGCCGACCCAAGCTAGAACACACATCCACATTGGCCTGCCAACGAAGTCATTATCAAGGAAGCCTGAAGTTGTTCCTTCCACTGCTATAACTCCTGCCGGAGCCGTACGATACGATGCCCGGCACCAAAGCAATACTGAAATCCACAACCTCGCCCGGCGACATGCCCGGCCACAAGAAACACATCCGAAAGTCCCTCAACACCGGAACTAAATCAATGGCAGAACCTCTGGACTGACATCCATCACGAAGGCCGATTTAAGAAAAACAATCCTTCCCAGCCGTCCGCTGGGTCTTTAAAATATAACCCACTCTACTAGAACATAATCCAACGAACCTCGCCACTCGACCCGTGGCATTTCCGGCATAGCCCATAGCGTAATAGTCCAGAATAACCCAACACTAAGACAACCAGTCTGAACTCCAACATCACATTCAAAATCTAACATACCAGCAAAGAAAGATCCACTCAAGCCTCCAAATCCCGATAGCCGCTAAACGCTGCCGATGCACACGATCCATAACCACAACATAGCCTGAACATGAGAATTCCCAGCCTCCAACTCCATATAGCACACGAATCATCGTACCTGATCCCAATTTCGCCGTCCGAAAGCATACCACACCTTAAATACCCCATCATTCCACGAGAGATACTCTAAAATTTCCCTGTGCCACCAAGCAAACTCGAATATCACCAGTCGATCTAACCAGAAAGTGCCGCAATACCACCGAAGTGCCATCAACTAATAACATTGCCCTTTTTACTGAAACATATACTCTTATCAAATCACTACCAATTAGCAGTACCATTTCCTTAATTATCTGAGGCTACCCGCTGCTTAAGGGTTTCATGAACTTCCTTTCAGAACTGAACTGTAAGTTTACACAAGCAAATCTCGATCCTCCACGACATACCACATATACCGTACCATCCGAGGATAACATAAAAACTTTATCTCCCTTCCGAGCCACAGACACCTACGCACTCAGCTAGTCAAGAACTCCCATTGGTCCCATCTAGAAGAAAAATCACTATACATCCCATGCTCCGCATGCCCATAGAAAATATACATCTCTAAACCACGGTAAAACCCAACAAGAACTCTCCCAATTCCATTTGCACAAACTAAACTGCCGGGACTGAATCCTTCTAACTAGACCAAGCTAAGCAAGCAGTCGAAACCCAAGAGCATTGCTGCAAAGTACTTGTATAAACTCATTACCTCGAACACACACAAAGAATTAATCATATCCTTACCATGCCGATCTGGTCTACTATCAAGCTACTCCATCCATCTAAATTTCCTTCTGATTCATCTTCAACTTGATATTTCCCCTTGCTGTAGCACCACAATTCCTCACCCCATGCTTACCACACGAGACCCAAGCATAAAACCACACTGTCCGAAACCCATAACCGCTGAATACTCCCTTAACTATTCCTCGAAACACCACATTCCAGAATACTTTACTCTGCAGAACTTCCTGCGAATCTAAATTCGTTACCCTTACTTTCCAGATACTGATAGCTAGAATCCCACAATTAACATAGGAATACCACAAGACTTGACCTCTTCCAATGAAAACACAGTTTCTAACCGCATATGTAACTTTAGAATACTCAATTGATGTAAGCAGACTCTTGAACACATTAGAACCATTCTCGCAAGCCATTCACTCTTATTCAAACTGCAATTTACCTGGCCCAACGAACAGAACCACCCGTGCCTCATTGGCACTCGACACCGCAGAATGAAATCCTCATCCCAATGAAACCAAGCATCTTCCGGCTCTATGCACCGAGCATTCTTTACCAACAACAACTCTAGACCTTCCGAAATTCTCATACCCTATGAAGCATAATATAACCTTTGACAAAAAAATTCCTTCACTCTAGCCATAGCTAATTCACTCGCACGCCCCAAACTGGAACCAACATGGCACCTAACTGTGCAATCAACTGCTCAGAGCAGACTCCCCCACTTGGCTCGAAGCCATAGATCAAGATACACTCCATAACTCATAACACTTTTACTCTATTAATGCCACAATACCATAGTGAGATTAAACTCAAATCATTTATAAGCTTGTGGAAACACAGATCATCTAATACTATAAATCTTCTGCGATTCTCGCATTTACCCCCGCAACAGATAAGCCCACTCTCTTAAGCAACCCGAAATTTCAAATTTCAACACGTACTTTTCAATTACACATGAGATCTTCTAACATACACATAAGGATCGCACCACTTCAGAACACTCCGCAGGAGATAACCCACCTGTTTCGCCTCAATATGACATCTCTATACCTTCCACCGTCATACACATTACACAGTTACTTAGTCTTCCTGAGTCCGAACTCGTACCGCAACATAAAATTTACTTCACTCTCAATTGGAAAACATGAAAAGGTTCTTCACGCGCCCATAACTCGGGGCCACACATCCACTTACAATGGAAATCAAACACTTAATGGTTCATCTATCATCCAGCAGACCTTCCTCGTCACTTCTAAGTCATATAGATACATCTCGCAGTACTAACATACTCATCACGTGGCTATCCAGCCGATTCTTCCACTAATAGGGACAATACCGAACATATAAGTTCAAAACACTTACTCACACAGTCAGCACCTCGGTGCTCAAGCCATAGGAAAAGATCGGCATCAAGTCCTCCAGACTGGCCCAACATAAACTCACAGAGATTACATCTCGCCCCTCGATCGGGGAATCACAATCCATCAAGGCGCATCTGATGTTGAGCGCTTATGCGCGCATGCGAACGCGTGGAAGGAATTTCAAGGGTTACCTGAATCAAGGACGCACGATAAGAATTCAAGAATGCGAGGTTTTCCTAAAGGTTCTGCAGCCTCTCGAGGATAAATACAGACGTCTCCGTACCGATCCGCGAGACTCTACTAAACCTGCTCATGACTCGTGAGACCTATGTAACCTAGACTCTGATACCAACTTGTCACGATCCAAACTCCGTCCCGGTCGTGATGGCGCCTCTCGTGAAGACAAGGCCAGCTAGACCATTCCAGAACACCTTTTTTAAGCAGTTAAAAAGTTCATAAACAGTTTAGATATGATTTCATGATATTAATTAGCGGAAATACAACCCAACACAGCCCTAATCGCGGTGTCACAAGTCACGAGCATCTAATAGAGTGTTAATCCAACTAGAAGGTCTAAAATATACAAAAATCGGAATAATGAACAAAAGAGAGGAAAATGGTGCTGCGGACGCTGGCAGTCACCTCACTAACTCCTATAACTCTACCTCTGATCAGCCAAAACCCGCTAACGGGTGGATAAATACCTGCATCTGCACACGAGGTGCAGGGAGTAAAGTGAGTACTCCAACTCAGTGAGTAATAAAGGTAAATAATAACTGAGCAGTAAGAAATCACGTAAGGCAAATCGTCATGCTGTATAGAAGCAGTATAAAACCCCTTGAGAAAAAGCAGTGAAGCTGTGAAATCTTTAGAAAACATCTTAGCTCAGTTCAAACCTCTTTTGAAAATGACTTTTTCAACAGTCAGACGAATAAATGCAAAACAATTAGTGCAAGTAAGCATAGAAATCCGCCCCTCGGGCACAACACTCACTCAACAAGTAATGCCAGGCAATCAGGTAGATATTGCATGAAGTAGCACAGACAACAGATAATGGCAGACAAATGAAATAAAGTAAACACATAGAACACTACTAGTACCGTTGCAGCGTGCAGCCCGATCCATATATCGCTGCGGCGTGCAGCCCGATCCATTTATCGTCGATGGGGGTGTGTAGACTCCGGGAGGGGCCCCTTACGGCCCAAACGCAATATCAAGCCATCTCGTGGCGTACATATCTCCGGCCCTCGGCCTCATAATCAATTCAGTATCTCACTGCTGCGGCGTGCAGCCCGATCCAATAGTATCCTCACAACACAGGCCCTCAGCCTTACTTAGTCAGAAATCACATAAGCCCCGCGGGCAACAGTAAAACATGACGCTCAGCCCAAAAATATTGTTGGAAATATCATTGCAAGTGTTATAGTATAATAAACTTGGCTGAGTTTTGAAAACAGTGGAAAATACATGACTGAGTTCAAGTATAAAATCAAAATAGTGAGGAAACAGTGATAATAATCCCCGAAGGGTTCAAATAGTTGGCACGAAGCCCAAATATGGCAATCAACCCAAATCATGATAATAACAAGTAAGTTTCAGTCAAATACACGGTAAATTCATCAATCGGGACGGACCAAGTCACAATCCCCAGCGGTGCTCTACCCCACGCTCGATATCCGGCGTGCAAGTCACCTCAACATAGCACTACGATGTGCAATCCGGGGTTTCAAACCCTCAGAATATCATTTACAATCATTACTCACCTCGAACCGGCATATTCTCTAGCTCGCGACGCCTTTGCCCCTCAAATCGGCCTCTTCGCACGTCGAATCTGACCAAAACCGGAACGAATACGTCACAACATGCCAAGGGAACAAAACCCAAAACAATTGAAAAATATCAAAAATCCCGAAATTAGCAAAACCCGAGCCCCGGGCCCACTTCTCGAAACTCACAAATTTTTACATCAACGGGTTCCTTATCCTTTCACGAGCTCATACATATCAAAAACTCTCAATTCCGACCTCAAATGGCCCTTCAAATCCCAATTTAAAAGTTCAAAATCACAAGCCCTAGCTCTTCAATTTAGGCTTAGTTTCCATGAATTTCTAGGTTAATTTCACAAAATAATCACGTTTTTGGTTCATAAAACATACCTCCAATCAATCCTCTTCGAATCCCTCTTCAATTTCTCCCAAAGAGCTCTCAAAATACTCAACAATGAAGGAAAAATGACTTAAGCTCGCGGAATAAAATGTTTAAAAACCCTTCTGCCCAGCTGTTGATTCCTTCTATGTGATCGCGGCCCCAGGCTCGCGATCGCGAAGCACAAAGTTCCGGCCTCACAAAATAACCCTTCGCGAACGCAGTCCCACTCCCGCAAACGCGTAGAACACTGCACTGGACCCCTCAATTTCTAATACGCGAAAGTGAACGCTTCTTCGCGAACGCGAAGAATTAATAAGTCACATTCCGCGATTGCGGACTCACTAATGCGAACGCGAAGAGGAATCACCTCACCTGCCAAAAACCTTCTATGCAATCGCGGCCCCAGGCTCGCGATAGCGAAGACCAAAATACCCCTGCAACATCTGCTGCAATTTCTGCTATCTTTTTCCATACCAAACTTCCCGTTATCCATCCGAAATCACCCCACGAAGCTAACTAAATTATAAAAATTCCGATCCGAGCTCGTATACAAATAAGTCAACCCTTGGTCAAACCTTTCAAATTCAAAGTCTTCAACCGAGACTGTTCCTTCATATTCATTCCAAATTTTCCTGAAAACCAAATCCAATGATTTACATCAGTCATAATACATAACACGGGGCAAGTCATGCTTGAGAACTGGCGATCAAGGTCCAAAAACTCAAAACGATCGGTCGGGTCGTTACAGTTGCATTCAGAAAGCATAGCATACAATTCATCAATATCCTCGTGCTTTTCAACCATGTTTGCTTGACCCTTCTTCTTGTCTTTCTTTGGAGCACGACAATCTGCAGATTTATGTTCAGCTTTTCCGCAGTTGTACCAATTTCCTTTGAACCGCTTCTTGCTTGGGGTTACTTTTTGGTCCAGGGGGCTTATTTCTCTTTATATTATTTTGTGGAGCATCATCAACAATGTTTGCTCTCATTATTGTTGAGCAGCCACGACCCTTGTTTTCAGCAGCTTTGTTGTCCTCTTCGATCCTCAACCGAACAAAGATCTTCAAGCGACATCTCATTGCATTTTTATTTCAAGTAATTTTTGAAGTCCTTCCACAAAGGAGATAACAACAAAAATATTGCAATTATATAATAGGGTTAATTCTTCATTATATTATAATATAATAATTAAATTTAACTTAAATTTTAACTATAAAAATTAAAAAGAGTCAAAGAGTCACAACTTCTCAATCATCGTTGCAACTTGGAATGCTTCATTGATGACAAGACCTTCAATTAAAATTATATTAGTAATAATAATATAATTAATACTTTCAACAAAAGTATTAATTCTACTTATACCTTCAGCAAGAAGATCATGAATAGTAACTTGCACCTCTTGCACTTGAGTAATGGCAGGCTTGCTGTCTACCATCTTATAGTCCAAAAATTTAGCTGCAACAAACTTTTTCAATCTGCCATTCTTGATTTTATATTCCTTTTCTAACGCATCCCATAGTTCTTTTGAAGTTTCCACATTACTATAGACGTTGCAAAGATCATCCTCTAGTCCGCTAAGAATGTAATTCTTGCACAAAAATATCAGAATACTACCCCGCCTCAGTCACGAGGAAGCGTTCCTTCTCTGGAGTTTCGTCAAACAGAACAGGTACATCCTCCTTAATGAACTTCTGTAGACTTAAAGTCGTCAAGTAGAAGAACATCTTCTGCTGCCAGCTCTTGAAATAAATCTCGAAAACAAATTCAGGCATTTCTGCAGGAGCTGGTGCCAATATCGGTGTTGTTCGGCTTGTCGATGCATTAGCAGTTGATAACTGTGATTTTAACATGTTTTATGCCCATACTTTCCTATGCTTTATGTATGAATTGACATAAAATAGACTCAGGATGCTTACAAAGTGCGCTTGATTGCAGGTTTGAGCGACAAGATGACAAAAGTCAAAAATCGGCTCGAAACAAAGTGAAACCTGCTCAAGTGTCAAAAATCATTGAAGTGGGGACAAGAGGACCTAGCGCGGACCGCACTGATTTGCTGCGCGGCCGCGCTAGGAGATTCAGAGAGTATACATTTCAAGGGTTTCCATGCGCGGTCCGCGCTCCTTTCTACACGGTCAGCGCTTGTGCCCACGTAGTCGCGCTTCATTGTTGCGCGGTCCGCGCCCATTAGCCTGCGCGGCCGCGCTACCTCTTTGCGCGGTCCGCGTCCCCAGCTTCAGAAGTGGGTGATCGAAGTCCAAGACCCCTACGCGGCCGCGCTGCATTTCTGCGCGGTCCGCGCCAGCCCCGCAGGGGTATTTTTGTCCAGTTTTTCTAGCCTACTATAAATAGAATATTTTATTATTTCTAGGTCAAGAATTAGATATCAGATAGCAGCAGCACTCGTGAGACTCAAGTTTTAGCCTATTTTGGGCATTTCATCTTGTTTTATCGTGGATTCTTGTAGATTAACATTCTAGTTAATTAATATATTGATTTTATCTACTACTTCTTCAATTTCTGTTGCTATTATGTCTAGCTAAACCCATTAGCTAGGGTTGTGGCTCAACCCTAGTGTGGGTAATTAATGGGTGTGATTGTTTAATGCTTGAATGATGTTGGGTGTTTGCTATTTGGGTTAATTTTATGATTTAACTAGGATTTGGTGGTTGCAAACACTAAGTCTAGCTTAGTGGGTCTTGACTCTTCTTGAGAAAGAGTGTCTATGACTCCAAAATTAACCCAACAAGGAATTGGGATGGACCCATGAGAATGCTAGTCCCAATTAACAGGTTAACCCTCGAGAGAGTAATTACCCAACTTGAACCCTAAGTTGCTTGGGCTTGTTGGCCTACCCAATTGGTCTCGAGAGAGTCAATTGGGCAAAATCACTCTTTCTACCGAGAGGTGTGAGAGTGAGTGCAATCGTGCAACGGTTATATGCTAAGCCCCATTAATCATCATTCTTGTATTAGGAATCTCTACCCGTTAGTTGACCACCTAGGTAAATGCCACGACCCTAGTGTCTTTCTCTTATCTTGCATACAACCTAGAATTACTATCTTAGCATAATTTGGTTATAATTTAGTAGTTGTTAAATTGTATGTTGATAATCATAAAAACCCAAAAATGATAGAAGATCAATTAGAAGCAAACACGCATTTCTAGACTAAGCAAATATCCAACTCCCTTTCTAGCTCCCTGTGGAAATTGACCCCGATTACCACTATTGGGTAAAGTATTAGCTCCCACTCTTCCTAAGGTTTGAGTCCGTGCGATTCACTTTTGGCGCGTTGCCGGGGAGCTTACGGTGTTGACTATTTTGTGTAGCTAGTTTTGTGTGTTTTGCTTCTCTTTCCTTCTTTTTACTAACTTTATTTGTGTTGATCCATCAGGTACACATGGCTCTAAACGAAATGACCCTCTTGCAATGCCTTGCGGGGGAGGAGGTTGAAGATGTTGAAGCAAGATAGCTTCCGGTACCTCAAGTACCACGGAGAGGTAGGAAATGCCAATGTTAATGCAAATGACAACAATCCTATTCCAGACCCTCCTCCGCCACCGCCAAGAGCGGTCCCAAGAGTTCTTCCTAATCAAAGGTACACGAGTTGCCATCGTTCCTCCCCGAATCCGGGCGGGGAACTTTTCAAGTCACAAATGTTCATGTTGACCTTGCTCGAGCGAAGGGGATATTTTACGGCGCCTCCGACCAAAATGCATACAAGCACTTGAAGGGGTTCGTAGATATTTGCTGGGCAGCAAACAAACAAACGTTGTCAGAGGATGCGTTGCGATTGAGGCTTTTTCTGTTTTCTCTTCGGGGCAAAGCGTTGGACTGGCTAGAAAGGTTACCCAAATCATTCTATCACCACATAGGATGAATTGGCGGACAAATTTATTGCCAAGTTCTTTTCTCCAAGCCATATGGCGACTCTTCGGGACGAGATCTAGCCTTCAAGAAAATGCCAACGGAACCATTGCATGAGATCTGGGAGCGATATAGAACAATGGTGAAGGAGTGCCCTAACAACGTCATGACTGAGGCGATGATCCAACAGACTTTCTATAGGGGTATCAACACCACAAATCAATGCATTGTGAACCAATTGGCCGGTGGGAACTTTATGAAACTTTCTTACCAAGAGGCATGTGACGTACTTGATGAAATGGCTGACACCTCTTCGGCATGGCAAAGCCGAGCGAATGTACCCCAAGGTGACCCCATGGTCATCCATTTGCACAAGGAGTTGAGTGACCATGGCCAAGCTATTGCCGAACTTACAACAACAATGAATCAGTTGGCGAAGGCGCAATTGCAACAAGTACAAAACCCGCGCCAAGTCAATGCAATGGAGAATGTTTCTATGCTAAAAAGGAGGCAAAGAGGGCAACAACAACCTCAAGGTAATGGTGAGAAATTTGACAACAACAATGATGGTGGTGGTTATTCGAACGGTGTTTTGATGATCAAAGTGAGGAATGCCAATATGTCAATAACTATCAAGGAAATAGAGGAAATCAAGGGAATCAACAATGGCGCCCCCAAGGCAATTGGGGCAATCAACAAGGAGGCGGCAATTGGAATAACAATAATCAGCAACAAGGTGGTAACAATAACAATCAGAACAACAATTGGGGTAATCAAGGTAATAACCAAGGCAATTGGAACGGGAACAACAACAATTGGAACAACAACAATAGCAATCAAGGAGGGTGGAATAATGGTGGTAGAGGGCAAGGCTTTCAAAGGCCCCCCATGTTCCAACAACCAAACAATCCTCCCCCCTTTCAGTCACAAGGGCCTAGTTCTCCTGGAAGTGATATGGGACGGATAGAAATGATGTTCGAGCAGATGACGAAAAAGAACCAAGACTCTGATGCACAATTGGCTTCGCATAACACATCTATCCGGAACCTAGAGGTGCAAATAGGACAAATCTCTCAAGCTTTAAATACCCGCCCAAAAGGTGCGCTACCAAGTGATACGGTAGTGAACCCGAAGGGGGGTAACAATCATGTGATGGCGGTTACAACTAGGAGTGGAAGAGGCGGTGATGTGCATGCCTCGGTTGAGAATCGAGTTGTGAATGATGAAATTGAGTTGCATGATGATGAAACACCTTTGAATGTTGACAATGTGGTTGAACCAATAGTGACAAATGATGTGCGGATTGATATTGATGATGAGGCCGGGGTAGAGACTCAAGAGACCGTGAACCCGTCTAGGGAACACATCATTGATATACCCGAGCCGGCGGTGCCCAAGGCAAAGGCACCCTTGCCTAGGCCACCTCCACCATATCCTCAGCGGTTGACAAAGCAAAAGAACGACAATCAGTTCAAGAAATTCATAGACATGATGAAGAGCCTCACAATCAATGTTCCTTTAGTGGAGGCACTTGAACAAATGCCTGGGTACGCAAAATTTATGAAGGATTTAGTCACCAAGAAGCGTTCTATGGAGTGTGAAACAATAAAGATGACGCACCAAGTTAGTGCGATTGTGCATTCTATGGCCCCGAAACTTGAGGACCCTGGAGCTTTCACTATTCCTTGCACTATCGGAAGTGCGGACTTTGCTAAGGCCCTATGTGACTTGGGGGCTAGCATTAATCTGATGCCGTACTCAGTCTTCAAGACTCTGGAAATTGGGCAACCTAGGCCAACCTCCATGAGACTTCAAATGGCGGACCGGTCGATGAAGAGGCCTCTAGGTATAATCGATGATGTGCTTGTCCGGGTGGACAAATTCATATTGCCGGCCGACTTTGTCATATTGGATTGCGAAGTGGATTTCGAAGTGCCTATCATTCTTGGAAGACCTTTCCTAGCTACGGGGAAGACATTAGTTGATGTGGAAGCAGGGGAGTTAACATTCCGTGTGGGAGATGAGAAGGTGGTATTTCATGTGTGCAAGTCAATGAGGCAACCCAATAGTACGGAGGTGTGTTCATTTGTGGACATTGTCACGGCAGTGATAGTGGATGACACAAGTGCCTTGATCAATGTTGAAGATCCTCTTGAAGCCGTGCTTCTTAACATGGATGCCAATGATGATGCCGGTAGAGTGGAGTGCGTGAATGCATTGCATGGAATGGGTTCATATTCATATGAGCCTAGGAAACTATCTTTGGATCTTGAAAATCGCAAAACTCCGCCAACCAAGCCATCAATTGAGGAGCCACCGGTGTTGGAGTTGAAACCACTTCCTCCACACCTCAGGTATGAATTCTTGGGCTCTAATTCTACTCTTCCAGTTATTCTTTCTTCTTGCCTTACTAACTTGCAGGTTGAGGCCACTGTGGAGGTGCTCCAAAAGCGAAAAAGGGCAATAGGATGGACTTTGGCGGACATCAGGGGGATAAGCCCCGCATTTTGCATGCATAAGATCATTTTGGAGGAGGATGCACGACCATCTCTTGAACATCAAAGGAGACTCAATGAGGTGATGCAAGAAGTGGTAAAGAAGGAGGTTATCAAGTGGCTTGACGCCGGTGTGGTTTACCCGATCTCGGACAGTTCATGGACCTCTCCGGTCCAATGTGTGCCAAAGAAGGGTGGAATGACGGTAGTGACCAATGCCAACAATGAGTTGATTCCTACTCGGACAGTTACGGGTTGGAGAGTGTGTATGGACTATAGAAAGCTGAACAAGGTGACAAGAAAAGATCATTTCCCACTACCATTCTTGGACCAAATGCTTGATCGTCTTGCGGGCCGGGCCTTTTATTGTTTTCTAGATGGCTACTCGGGGTATAATCAAATTCTCATTGCCCCAGAGGATCAGGAGAAGACAACCTTTACATGTCCTTATGGCACGTTCGCGTTCTCGAGAATGCCATTCGGATTATGTAATGCCCCAACGACCTTTCAAAGATGCATGATGGCAATCTTCACCGACATGGTGGAGGATATCTTAGAGGTATTCATGGATGACTTCATTGTGGTGGGAGATTCATTTGAAGAATGTTTGGTAAACTTGGATAGGGTTTTGGCAAGATGTGAAGAAACCAACCTTGTGCTCAACTGGGAGAAATGCCACTTTATGGTGCAAGAGGGAATTGTATTGGGCCACAAAATCTCAAGGCAAGGAATTGAAGTTGATAAGGCGAAAATAGAGGTTATCTCAAGACTCCCTCGCCCTACCTCTGTCAAAGGGGTGAGGATTTTTCTTGGTCATGCCGGGTTCTACCGGCGGTTCATTAAAGATTTTTCCAAAATTGTGAACCCGCTTTGCAAGTTGTTAGAGAAGGATGTCAAGTTTATTTTTGATGAGAAATGCATGGAGTCTTTTGAGTTACTGAAACACAAGTTGACAACAACCCCTATAATCACTGCTCCTAATTGGGACTTGCCTTTTGAACTTATGTGCGATGCGAGTGATGTAGCGGTTGGGGCGGTGCTAGGCCAAAGAATCAACAAAATGCTCCATCCTGTGTATTATGCTAGCAAGACTATGAATGAGGCCCAGAGAAACTACACAGTGACAGAAAAGGAGCTATTGGCTATTGTGTTCGCGATGGAGAAATTTAGACCTTACCTTATGGGGGCAAAGGTGATCATACACACGGACCATGCAGCCCTTCGGTATTTGATGACTAAGAAGGATTCGAAAGCAAGATTGATGGGATGGGTGCTACTCCTTCAGGAATTTGATTTAGAGATTGTGGATAGAAAGGGAAGCGAGAATCAAGTTGCCGACCATTTGTCCCGATTAGATGAAGATGGGAGACCAAGTGATGGTATTGCGATCAATGATAGGTTCCCTGACGAGCAGCTTCTTTCCGTTTCTATGTGTGAAATGCCATGGTTCGCGGACATCGCCAACTTCATTGTGACTGATAACATCCCGTGTGAGCTCTCTTCCAACCAAAAGAAGAAACTCAAGTGGGATAGTTTGGATTTTTATTGGGATGATCCGTATTTGTTTAAAATTTGCACGGATGGAGTAATAAGGAGATGTGTGCCAAAGTGAACAAATAAGCATATTGGAGGCTTGTCACTCCTCTCCCTATGGTGGCCATCACGGGGGGGTGAGGACAGCCTCAAAAGTTTTGAGTTGTGGCTTCTATTGGCCCACGTTGTTCAAGGATGTTAGTGAATTGGTGAAGAGTTGTGATGCATGTCAAAGAGCCGGCGGTATTTCCAAGAAGGATGAGATGCCCCTCAATGCAATTCTTGAGGTGGATATTTTTGATGTTTGGGGCATCGATTTCATGGGTCCGTTCGTGAGCTCCTGTGGTAATACTTACATTCTCGTGGCGGTGGACCATGTTTCAAAATGGGTGGAAGCCGTAGCCCTTCCCAACAATGAAGCCCGAAGTGTTGTAGCATTTTTGAAGAAGAGTATCTTTACGAGATCTGGTACTCC